>NW_027275604.1:0-54654 GCF_030028105.1 Mobula birostris | reverse complement strand
CACCCACTGATCCCTCATGATCACGGGACACTCAACACACCCACAGATCACTCAGGATCACTCGGGACTCTCCACACACCCACAGATCCCTCAGGATGACTCAGGATTCCATACACCCACAGATCCATCAGGATCACTCGCACTCTACACAGCCATAGATCTCTCAGATCACTCGGGACTCCACACATCCACAGACCACTCAGGATCACTCGGGACTCCATACACTCACAGATGCCTCAGTATAACTCGGGACTACACACACCCACAGATCCCTTATGATTACTCGGGACTCCACATACCCACCGATCTCTCAGGATCGCGGGAGACTCCACACACCCACTGATCCCTCAGCATTACTCGGGACAGACCACACACCCACAAATCCCACAGCATTACTCGGGACTCCACACACCCACAGATCCCTATGATCACTCGGAAAACTACACATACCCGCAGATCTCCCAAAACACGGGACTACACCCACTCACCGATCTATCAGGATCAGTCCGGAGTCCACACACCCACGGATCTCTCAGGTTAACGGGACTCCACACACCCATAGATCCCTCAAGATCACTCGAAACATTCCACACACCCACAGATCCCACAGAATCACGGGACACTCCACACAACCACAGATCCCTCAGGATCACTTGGGAGTCCATACCTCCACAGATCCCTCAGGATCACTCGGGACTACACACACCCACAGATCCTTCAGGATCACTCAGAACTCCACACACCCACAGATCCCTCAGTTGCACTCTGGGTTCCATACACCCACTGATCCCTCATGATCACGGGACACTCAACACACCCACAGATCCATCAGGATCACTCGGGACTCTACACAGCCATAGATCCCTCAGGATTACTCGGGACACTCCACACACCCACAGATCCCTCAGGATCAGTCGGAACTCCACACCCACAGATCCCTCAGGATCAGTAGGAACTCCACATGCCCACAGATCCCTCAGGATTACTCGGGATTCCATACACCCACAGATCCATCAGGATCACTCGGGACTCTACAGAGCCACAGAACCCTCAGGATAACTTGGGACACTCCACACACCCACAGATCCCTCATGATCACTCGGGACTCCACACACCCACCGATCTCTCAGGATCACGGGAGACTCCACACACCCACTGATCCCTCAGGATTACTCGGGACAGACCACACACCCACAAATCCCACAGCATTACTCGGGACTCCACTCACCCACAGATCACTATGATCACTCGGAAAACTACACATACCCGCATATCTCCCAAAACACGGGACTACACCCACTCACCGATCCATGAGGATCAGTCCGGAGTCCACACACCCACGGATCTCTCAGGTTAACGGGACTCCACACACCCATAGATCCCTCAAGATCACTCGAAATATTCCACGCACCCACAGATCCCACAGAATCACGGGCACTACACACACCCACAGATCCCGCAGGATCACGCGGGATTACACATACCCACAGATCCCTCAGGATCACTCGGGACACTCCAGACACCCAGAGATCCCTCAAGATCACTCTGGATTGCATACGCCCACTGAACCTTCATGATCACGGACACTCAACACACCCACAGATCACTCAGGATCACTCGGGACTCTCCACACACCCACAGATCCCTCAGGATGACTCAGGATTCCATACACCCACAGATCCATCAGGATCACTCGGGACTCTACACAGCCATAGATCCCTCAGGATTACTCGGGACACTCCAGGCACCCACAGATCCCTCAGGATCACTCAGGATTCGACACATCCACAGATGCCTCAGGATCCCTCGGGACTCCACACACCCACAGATCCCTCAGAATCAATCAGGACACTCCACACACACCCACTGATCCTTCAGGATCTCGGGACAATCCACACACTCACTGATCCCTAAGGGTCACTTGGGACTCCACACACCCACAGATCCCTCAGGATAACTCAGGACTACACACACTCACAGATCCCTCATGATTACTCGCAACTTCACACACCCACCGATCTCTCAGGATCACGGGACACTCCACACACCCACAGATCCCTCAGGATCAGTCGGAACACCACATGCCTACGGATACCTCAGAATCACTCGGGACTAACAGACCCACAGATCCCTCTGGATCACTTGGGACACTGCACAGACCACAGATCCTTCAGGGTCACTCGGGACTCCACACATCCACAGATAACTCAGCATCACTCGGGACAACAAACACCCACAGATCCCGCAGAATCTTGCGGGAGTACACACACCCACGGATCCCTCAGGATCACTCGGGACAATCCACACCCCAGAGATCCCTCAAGATCACTCTGGATTCCATACACCCACTGAATCCTCATGATCATGGGACACTCAGCGCACCCACAGAAACCTCAGGATCATTCGGGACTGTTCACTGCCAAAGATTCCTGTGGATCACTTGGGATTCCATACACCCACAGATCCATCAGGATCACTCGGGACTCTACACAGCCACAGAACCCTCAGGATTACTTGGGACACTCCACACACCCACAGATCCCTCATGATCACTCGGGATTCGACACACCCACAGATCACTCAGGATCACTCGGCACTCCACATAACCCACAGATCCTGAGGATCAATCGGGACACTCCACACACCCACAGATCCTATCAGTATCTCGGGACAATCCACACACTTACTGATACCTCAGGATCACTCGGGACTACACAGACCCACAGTTCCCTCAGGATCACGGGACACTCTATACACCCACAGATCTCTCAGATCACTCGGGACTCCACACATCCATAGACCACTCAGGATCACTCGGGACTCCATACACTCACAGATGCCTCAGTATAACTCGGAACTACACACATCCACAGATCCCTTATGATTACTCGGGACTCCACACACCCACCGATCTCTCAGGATCACGGGAGACTCCACACACCCACTGATCCCTCAGGATTACTCGGGACTAACAGACCCACAGATCCCTCTGACTCACTTGGGACACTGCCCAGACCACTAATCCCTCAGGGTCACTAATGATTTCACACACCCACAGATCCCTCAGGATCACTCGGGACTCCACACACCCACAGATCCCTCAGGGGCACTCTGGGTTCCATACACCCACTGATCCCTCATGATCACGGGACACTCAACACACCCACAGATCACTCAGGATCACTCGGGACTCTCCACACACCCACAGATCCCTCAGGATGACTCAGGATTCCATACACCCACAGATCCATCAGGATCACTCGCACTCTACACAGCCATAGATCTCTCAGATCACTCGGGACTCCACACATCCACAGACCACTCAGGATCACTCGGGACTCCATACACTCACAGATGCCTCAGTATAACTCGGGACTACACACACCCACAGATCCCTTATGATTACTCGGGACTCCACATACCCACCGATCTCTCAGGATCGCGGGAGACTCCACACACCCACTGATCCCTCAGGATTACTCGGGACAGACCACACACCCACAAATCCCACAGCATTACTCGGGACTCCACACACCCACAGATCCCTATGATCACTCGGAAAACTACACATACCCGCAGATCTCCCAAAACACGGGACTACACCCACTCACCGATCTATCAGGATCAGTCCGGAGTCCACACACCCACGGATCTCTCAGGTTAACGGGACTCCACACACCCAAAGATCCCTCAAGATCACTCGAAACATTCCACACACCCACAGATCCCACAGAATCACGGGACACTCCACACAACCACAGATCCCTCAGGATCACTTGGGAGTCCATACCTCCACAGATCCCTCAGGATCACTCGGGACTACACACACCCACAGATCCCTCAGGATCACTCGGGACACTCCACACACCCAGAGATCCCTCAAGATCACTCTGGATTCCATACGCCCACTGAACCTTCATGATCACGGGACACTCAACGCACCCACAGAACCCTCAGGATCATCGGGAGTCCTCACTGCCACAGATCACTCAGGATCACTCGGCACTCCACATAACCCACAGATCCCTGAGGATCAATCGGGACACTCCACACACCCACAGTTCCTTCAGTATCTCGGGACAATCCACACACTCACTGATCCCTCAGGATCACTCGGGACTACACAGACCCACAGTTCCCTCAGGATCACGGGACACTCTATACACCCACAGATCTCTCAGATCACTCGGGACTCCACACATCCACAGACCGCTCAGGATCACTCGGGACTCCATACACTCACAGATGCCTCAGTATAACTCGGGACTACACACACCCACAGATCCCTTATGATTACTCGGGACTCCACACACCCACCGATCTCTCAGGATCACGGGAGACTCCACACACCCACTGATCCCTCAGGATTACTCGGGACAGACCACACACCCACAAATCCCACAGCATTACTCGGGACTCCACACACCCACAGATCCCTATGATCACTCGGAAAACTACACATACCCGCAGATCTCCCAAAACACGGGACTACACCCACTCACCGATCCATCAGGATCAGTCCGGAGTCCACACACCCACGGATCTCTCAGGTTAACGGGACTCCACACACCCAAAGATCCCTCAAGATCACTCGAAACATTCCACACACCCACAGATCCCACAGAATCACGGGACACTCCACACACCCACAGATCCCTCAGGATCACTTGGGAGTCCATACCTCCACAGATCCCTCAGGATCACTCGGGACTACACCCACCCACAGATCCCGCAGGATCACGCGGGACTACACATACCCACAGATCCCTCAGGATCACTCGCGACTCCACACACCCACAGATCCCTCAGAATCAATCAGGACACTCCACACACCCACAGATCCTTCAGGATCTCGGGACAATCCACACACTCACTGATCCCTGAGGGTCACTTGGGACTCCAAACACCAACAGATCACTCAGGATAACTCAGGACTACACACACTCACATATCCCTCATAATTACTCGCAACTTCACACACCCACCGATTTCTCAGGACCACGGGACAGTCCACACACCCACAGATCCCTCAGGATGACTCAGGATTCCATACACCCACAGATCCATCAGGATCACTCGGGACTCTACACAGCCATAGATCCCTCAGGATTACTCGGGACACTCCACAAACCCACAGATCCCTCAGGATCACTCGGGATTCGACACACCCACAGATCCGTCAGGATCTCGGGACAATCCACACACTCACTGATCCCAGAGGGTCACTTGGGACTCCACACACCCACAGATCCCTCAGGATAACTCAGGACTACACACACTCACAGATCCCTCATGATTACTCGCAACTTCACACACCCACCGACCTCTCAGGATCACGGGACACTCCACACACCCACAGATCCCGCAGGATCTTGCGGGAGTACACACACCCACGCATCGCTCAGGATCACTCGGGACAATCCACACCCCAGAGATCCTTCAAGATCACTCTGGATTCCATACACCCACTGAATCCTCATGATCATGGGACACTCAGCGCACCCACAGAACCCCCAGGATCATTCGGGACTGTTCACTGCCACAGATTCCTGTGCATCACTCGGGATTCCATACACCCACAGATCCCTCAGGATCACTCGGGACTCCACACACCTACAGATCCTTCAGGATCACTCAGGACTCCACACACCCACAGATCCCTCAGGTGCACTCTGGGTTCCATACACCCACAGATCCATCAGAATCACTCGGGACTCCACACACCCACAGATCACTCAGGATCACTCGGCACTCCACATAACCCACAGATCCCTCAGGATCACTCGGGACTCCACACACCTACAGATCCTTCAGGATCACTCGGGACTCCACACACACACAGATCTCTCAGATCACTCGGGACTCCACAGATCCACAGACCACTCAGGATCACTCGGGACTCCATACACTCACAGATGCCTCAGTATAACTCGCGACTACACACACCCACAGATCCCTTATGATTACTCGGGACTCCACACACCCACCGATCTCTCAGGATCACGGGAGACTCCACACACCCACTGATCCCTCAGGATTACTCGGGACAGACCACACACCCACAAATCCCACAGCATTACTCGGGACTCCACACACCCACAGATCCCTATGATCACTCGGAAAACTACACATACCCGCAGATCTCCCAAAACACGGGGCTACACCCACTCACCGATCCATCAGGATCAGTCCGGAGTCCACACACCCACGGATCTCTCAGGTTAACGGGACTCCACACACCCATAGATCCCTCAAGATCACTCGAAACATTCCACACACCCACAGATCCCACAGAATCACGGGACACTACACACACCCACAGATCCCGCAGGATCACTTGGGAGTCCATGCCTCCACAGATCCCGCAGGATCACTCGGGACTACACATACCCACAGATCCCTCAGGATCACTCGGGACACTCCACACACCCAGAGATCCCTCAAGATCACTCTGGATTCCATATGCCCACTGAACCTTCATGATCACGGGACACTCAACGCACCCCCAGAACCCTCAGGATCATCGGGACTCCTCACTGCCACAGATCCCTCAGGATCACTCGGGATTCCACACACCCACAGATCCTTCAGGATCACTCAGAACTCCACACACCCACAGATCCCTCAGTTGCACTCTGGGTTCCATACACCCACTGATCCCTCATGATCACGGGACACTCAACACACCCACAGATCACTCAGGATCACTCGGGACTCTACACAGCCATAGATCCCTCAGGATTACTCGGGACACTCCACACACCCACAGATCCCTCAGGATCACTCAGGATTCGACACACCCACAGATGCCTCAGGATCACTCGGGACTCCACACACCCACAAATCCCTCAGAATCAATCAGGACACTCTACACACACCCACTGATCCTTCAGGATCTCGGGACAATCCACACACTCACTGATCCCGGAGGGTCACTTGGGACTCCACACACCCACAGATCCCTCAGGATAGCTCAGGACTACACACACTCACAGATCCCTCATGATTACTCGCAACTTCACACACCCACCGATCTCTCAGGATCACGGGACACTCCACACACCCACAGATCCCTCAGGATCAGTCGGAACACCACATGCCTACGGATACCTCAGAATCACTCGGGACTAACAGACCCACAGATCCCTCTGGATCACTTGGGACACTGCACAGACCACAGATCCTTCAGGGTCACTCGGGACTCCACACATCCACAGATAACTCAGCATCACTCGGGACAACAAACACCCACAGATCCCGCAGAATCTTGCGGGAGTACACACACCCACGGATCCCTCAGGATCACTCGGGACAATCCACACCCCAGAGATCCCTCAAGATCACTCTGGATTCCATACACCCACTGAATCCTCATGATCATGGGACACTCAGCGCACCCACAGAAACCTCAGGATCATTCGGGACTGTTCACTGCCAAAGATTCCTGTGGATCACTTGGGATTCCATACACCCACAAATCCATCAGGATCACTCGGGACTCTACACAGCCACAGAACCCTCAGGATTACTTGGGACACTCCACACACCCACAGATCCCTCATGATCACTCGGGATTCGACACACCCACAGATCACTCAGGATCACTCGGCACTCCACATAACCCACAGATCCCTGAGGATCAATCGGGACACTCCACACACCCACAGATCCTTCAGTATCTCGGGACAATCCACACACTCACTGATACCTCAGGATCACTCGGGACTACACAGACCCACAGTTCCCTCAGGATCACGGGACACTCTATACACCCACAGATCTCTCAGATCACTCGGGACTCCACACATCCATAGACCACTCAGGATCACTCGGGACTCCATACACTCACAGATGCCTCAGTATAACTCGGGACTACACACATCCGCAGATCCCTTATGATTACTCGGGACTCCACACACCCACCGATCTCTCAGGATCACGGGAGACTCCACACACCCACTGATCCCTCAGGATTACTCGGGACTAACAGACCCACAGATCCCTCTGACTCACTTGGGACACTGCCCAGACCACTAATCCCTCAGGGTCACTAATGATTTCACACACCCACAGATCCCTCAGGATCACTCGGGACTCCACACACCCACAGATCCCTCAGGGGCACTCTGGGTTCCATACACCCACTGATCCCTCATGATCACGGGACACTCAACACACCCACAGATCACTCAGGATCACTCGGGACTCTCCACACACCCACAGATCCCTCAGGATGACTCAGGATTCCATACACCCACAGATCCATCAGGATCACTCGCACTCTACACAGCCATAGATCTCTCAGATCACTCGGGACTCCACACATCCACAGACCACTCAGGATCACTCGGGACTCCATACACTCACAGATGCCTCAGTATAACTCGGGACTACACACACCCACAGATCCCTTATGATTACTCGGGACTCCACATACCCACCGATCTCTCAGGATCGCGGGAGACTCCACACACCCACTGATCCCTCAGCATTACTCGGGACAGACCACACACCCACAAATCCCACAGCATTACTCGGGACTCCACACACCCACAGATCCCTATGATCACTCGGAAAACTACACATACCCGCAGATCTCCCAAAACACGGGACTACACCCACTCACCGATCTATCAGGATCAGTCCGGAGTCCACACACCCACGGATCTCTCAGGTTAACGGGACTCCACACACCCATAGATCCCTCAAGATCACTCGAAACATTCCACACACCCACAGATCCCACAGAATCACGGGACACTCCACACAACCACAGATCCCTCAGGATCACTTGGGAGTCCATACCTCCACAGATCCCTCAGGATCACTCGGGACTACACACACCCACAGATCCTTCAGGATCACTCAGAACTCCACACACCCACAGATCCCTCAGTTGCACTCTGGGTTCCATACACCCACTGATCCCTCATGATCACGGGACACTCAACACACCCACAGATCCATCAGGATCACTCGGGACTCTACACAGCCATAGATCCCTCAGGATTACTCGGGACACTCCACACACCCACAGATCCCTCAGGATCAGTCGGAACTCCACACACCCACAGATCCCTCAGGATCAGTAGGAACTCCACATGCCCACAGATCCCTCAGGATTACTCGGGATTCCATACACCCACAGATCCATCAGGATCACTCGGGACTCTACAGAGCCACAGAACCCTCAGGATAACTTGGGACACTCCACACACCCACAGATCCCTCATGATCACTCGGGACTCCACACACCCACCGATCTCTCAGGATCACGGGAGACTCCACACACCCACTGATCCCTCAGGATTACTCGGGACAGACCACACACCCACAAATCCCACAGCATTACTCGGGACTCCACTCACCCACAGATCACTATGATCACTCGGAAAACTACACATACCCGCATATCTCCCAAAACACGGGACTACACCCACTCACCGATCCATGAGGATCAGTCCGGAGTCCACACACCCACGGATCTCTCAGGTTAACGGGACTCCACACACCCATAGATCCCTCAAGATCACTCGAAATATTCCACGCACCCACAGATCCCACAGAATCACGGGGCACTACACACACCCACAGATCCCGCAGGATCACGCGGGATTACACATACCCACAGATCCCTCAGGATCACTCGGGACACTCCAGACACCCAGAGATCCCTCAAGATCACTCTGGATTGCATACGCCCACTGAACCTTCATGATCACGGGACACTCAACACACCCACAGATCACTCAGGATCACTCGGGACTCTCCACACACCCACAGATCCCTCAGGATGACTCAGGATTCCATACACCCACAGATCCATCAGGATCACTCGGGACTCTACACAGCCATAGATCCCTCAGGATTACTCGGGACACTCCAGGCACCCACAGATCCCTCAGGATCACTCAGGATTCGACACATCCACAGATGCCTCAGGATCCCTCGGGACTCCACACACCCACAGATCCCTCAGAATCAATCAGGACACTCCACACACACCCACTGATCCTTCAGGATCTCGGGACAATCCACACACTCACTGATCCCTAAGGGTCACTTGGGACTCCACACACCCACAGATCCCTCAGGATAACTCAGGACTACACACACTCACAGATCCCTCATGATTACTCGCAACTTCACACACCCACCGATCTCTCAGGATCACGGGAGACTCCACACACCCACAGATCCCTCAGGATCAGTCGGAACTCCACATGCCTACGGATACCTCAGGAGCACTCGGGACTAACAGACCCACAGATCCCTCTGGATCACTTGGGACACTGCACAGACCACAGATCCTTCAGGGTCACTCGGGACTCCACACATCCACAGATAACTCAGGATCACTCGGGACAACAAACACCCACAGATCCCGCAGGATCTTGCGGGAGTACACACACCCACGGATCCCTCAGGATCACTCGGGACAATCCACACTCCAGAGATCCCTCAAGATCACTCTGGATTCCATACACCCACTGAATCCTCATGATCATGGGACACTCAGCGCACCCACAGAACCCTCAGGATCATTCGGGACTGTTGACTGAAACAGATTCCTGTGGATCACTCGGGATTCCATACACCCACAGATCCCTCATGATCACTCGGGATTCGACACACCCACAGATCACTCAGGATCACTCGGCACTCCACATAACCCACAGATCCCTGACGATCAATCGGGACACTCCACACACCCACAGATCCTTCAGTATCTCGGGACAATCCACACTCTCACTGATCCCTCAGGATCACTCGGGACTACACAGACCCACAGTTCCCTCAGGATCACGGGACACTCTATACACCCACAGATCTCTCAGATCACTCGGGACTCCACACATCCACAGACCGCTCAGGATCACTCGGGACTCCATACACTCACAGATGCCTCAGTATAACACGGGACTACACACACCCACAGATCCCTTATGATTACTCGGGACTCCACACACTCACCGATCTCCCAGGATCACGGGGGACTCCACACACCCACTGATCCCTCAGGATTACTCGGGACTAACAGACCCACAGATCCCTCTGACTCACTTGGGACACTGCCCAGACCACTAATCCCTCAGGGTCACTAATGATTTCACACACCCACAGATCCCTCAGGATCACTCGGGACTCCACACACCGACAGATCCCTCAGGTGCACTCTGGGTTCCATACACCCACAGATCCTTCTGGATCACTCGGGACTCTCCGCACACCCACAGATCCCTCAGGATTACTCAGGATTCCATACACCCACAGATCACTCAGGATCACTCGGCACTCCACATAACCCACAGATCCCTCAGGATCACTCGGGACTGCACACACCTACAGATCCTTCAGGATCACTCGGGACTCCACATACACACAGATCTTTCAGATCACTCGGTACTCCACAGATCCACAGACTACTCAGGATCACTCGGGACTCCTTACACTCACAGATGCCTCAGTATAACTCAGAACTCCACACACCCACAGATCCCTTATGATTACTCGAGACTCCACACACCCACCGATCTCTCAGGATTACTCGGGACAGACCACACACCCACAAATCCCACAGCATTACTCGGGACTCCACACACCCACAGATCCCTATGGTCACTCGGAAAACTCCACACACCCACAGATCCCTCAGTTGCACTCTGGGTTCCATAACCCACTGATCCCTCATGATCATGGGACACTCAACACACCCACAGATCACTCAGGATCACTCGGGACTCTCCACACACCCATAGATCCCTCAGGATTAGTCGGAACTCCACATGCCCACGGATCGCTCAGGATCACTCGGGACTAACAGACCCACAGATCCCTCTGGATCACTTGGGACACTGCACAGACCACAGATCCTTCAGGGTCACTCCGGACTCCACACATCCACAGATAACTCAGGATCACTCGGGACAACACACACCCACAGATCCCGCAGGATCTTGCGGGAGTACACCCACCCACGGATCCCTCAGGATCACTCGGGACAATCCACACTCCAGAGATCCCTCAAGATCACTCTGGATTCCATACACCCACTGAATCCTCATGATCATGGGACACTCAGCGCACCCACAGAACCCTTAGGATCATTCGGGACTGTTCACTGCCACAGATTCCTGTGGATCACTCGGGATTCCATACACCCACAGATCCATCAGGATCACTCGGGACTCTACACAGCCACAGAACCCTCAGGATTACTTGGGACACTCCACACACCCACAGATCCCTCATGATCACTCGTGATTCGACACACCCACAGATCACTCAGGACCACTCGGCACTCCACATAACCCACAGATCCCTGAGGATCAATCGGGACGCTCCACACACCCACAGATCCTTCAGTATCTCGGGACAATCCACACACTCACTGATCCCTCAGGATCACTCGGGACTACACAGACCCACAATTCCCTCAGGATCACGGGACACTCTACACACCCACAGATCTCTCAGATCACTCGGGACTCCACACATCCACAGACCACTCAGGATCACTCGGGAATCCATACACTCACAGATACCTCAGTATATCTCGGGACTACACACACCCACAGATCCCTTATGATTACGCGGGACTCCACACAGCCACCGATCTCTCAGGATCACGGGAGACTCCACACACCCACTGATCCCTCAGGATTACTCGGGACTAACAGACCCACAGATCCCTCTGACTCACTTGGGACACTGCCCAGACCACTAATCCCTCAGGGTCACTAATGATTTCACACACCCACAGATCCCTCAGGATCACTCGGGACTCCACACACCCACAGATCCCTCAGGTGCACTCTGGGTTCCATACACCCACAGATCCCTCAGGATCACTCGGGACTCTCCGCACACCCACAGATCCCTCAGGATTACTCAGGATTCCATACACCCACAGATCACTCAGGATCACTCGGCACTCCACATAACCCACAGATCCCTGAGGATCAATCGGGATACTCCACACACCCACAGATCCTTCAGCATCTCGGGACAATCCACGCAATCACTGATCCCTCAGGATCACTCGGGACTGCACAGACCCACAGTTCCCTCAGGATCACGGGACACTCTATACACACACAGATCTCTCAGATCACTCGGGACTCCACACATCCACAGACCACTCAGGATCACTCGGGACTCCATACACTCACAGATGCCTCAGTATAACTCGGGACTACACACACCCACAGATCCCTTATGATTACTCGGGACTCCACACACCCACCGATCTCTCAGGATCACGGGAGACTCCACACACCCAGTGATCCCTCAGGATTACTCGGGACAGACCACACACCCACAAATCCCACAACATTACTCGGGACTCCACACACCCACAGATCCCTATGATCACTCGGAAAACTACACATACCCGCAGATCTCCCAAAACACGGGACTACACCCACTCACCGATCCATCAGGATCAGTCGGGAGTCCACACACCCACGGATCTCTCAGGTTAACGGGACTCCACACACCCAAAGATCCCTCAAGATCACTCGAAACATTCCACACACCCACAGATCCCACAGAATCACGGGACACTCCACACACCCACAGATCCCTCAGGATCACTTGGGAGTCCATACCTCCACAGATCCCTCAGAATCAATCAGGACACTCCACACACACCCACTGATCCTTCAGGATCTCGGGACAATCCAAACACTCACTGATCCCTGAGGGTCACTTGGGACTCCACACACCCACAGATCCCTCAGGATAACTCAGGACTACACACACTCACAGATCCCTCATGATTACTCGCAACTTCACACACCCACCGATCTCTCAGGATCACGGAACACTCCACACACCCACAGATCCCTCAGGATCAGTCGGAACTCCACATGCCTACGGATACCTCAGGATCACTCGGGACTAACAGACCCACAGATCCCTCTGGATCACTTGGGACACTGCACAGACCACAGATCCTTCAGGGTCACTCGGGACTCCACACATCCACAGATAACTCAGGATCACTCGGGACAACACACACCCACAGATCCCGCAGGAACTTGCGGGAGTACACACACCCACGGATCCCTCAGGATCACTCGGGACAATCCACACCCCAGAGATCCCTCAAGATCACTCTGGATTCCATACACCCACTGAATCCTCATGATCATGGGACACTCAGCGCACCCACAGAACCCTCAGGATCATTCGGGACTGTTCACTGCCACAGATTCCTGTGGATCACTCGGGATTCCATACACCCACAGATCCATCAGGATCACTCGGGACTCTACACAGCCACAGAACCCTCAGGATTACTTGGGGCACTCCACACACCCACAGATCCCTCATGATCACTCGGGATTCGACACACCCACAGATCACTCAAGATCACTCGGCACTCCACATAAACCACAGATCCCTGAGGATCAATCGGGATACTCCACACACCCACAGATCCTTCAGTATCTCGGGACAATCCACACAATCACTGATCCCTCAGGATCACTCGGGACTGCACAGACCCACAGTTCCCTCAGGATCACGGGACACTCTATACACACACAGATCTCTCAGATCACTCGGGACTCCACACATCCACAGACCACTCAGGATCACTCGGGACTCCATACACTCACAGATGCCTCAGTATAACTCGGGACTACACACACCCACAGATCCCTTATGATTACTCGGGACTCCACACACCCACCGATCTCTCAGGATCACAGGAGACTCCACACAGCCACTGATCCCTCAGGATTACTCGGGACAGACCACACACCCACAAATCCCACAGCATTACTCGGGACTCCACACACCCACAGATCCCTATGATCACTCGGAAAACTATACATACCCGCAGATCTCCCAAAACACGGGACTACACAGACTCACCGATCCATCAGGATCAGTCCGGAGTCCACACACCCACAGATCTCTCAGGTTAACGGGACTCCACACACCCAAAGATCCTTCAAGATCACTCGAAACATTCCACACACCCACAGATCCCACAGAATCACGGGACACTCCACACACCCGCAGACCACTCAGGATCACTCGGGATTGCATACACTCACAGATGCCTCAGTATAACTCGGGACTACACACACCCACAGATCCCTTATGATTACTCGGGACTCCACACACCCACCGATCTCTCAGGATCACACGGGACTGCACACACCTACAGATCCTTCAGGATCACTCGGGACTCCACATACACACAGATCTTTCAGATCACTCGGTACTCCACAGATCCACAGACTACTCAGGATCACTCGGGACTCCTTACACTCACAGATGCCTCAGTATAACTCAGAACTCCACACACCCACAGATCCCTTATGATTACTCGAGACTCCACACACCCACCGATCTCTCAGGATTACTCGGGACAGACCACACACCCACAAATCCCACAGCATTACTCGGGACTCCACACACCCACAGATCCCTATGGTCACTCGGAAAACTCCACACACCCACAGATCCCTCAGTTGCACTCTGGGTTCCATAACCCACTGATCCCTCATGATCATGGGACACTCAACACACCCACAGATCACTCAGGATCACTCGGGACTCTCCACACACCCATAGATCCCTCAGGATTAGTCGGAACTCCACATGCCCACGGATACCTCAGGAGCACTCGGGACTAACAGACCCACAGATCCCTCTGGATCACTTGGGACACTGCACAGACCACAGATCCTTCAGGGTCACTCCGGACTCCACACATCCACAGATAACTCAGGATCACTCGGGACAACACACACCCACAGATCCCGCAGGATCTTGCGGGAGTACACCCACCCACGGATCCCTCAGGATCACTCGGGACAATCCACACTCCAGAGATCCCTCAAGATCACTCTGGATTCCATACACCCACAGAATCCTCATGATCATGGGACACTCAGCGCACCCACAGAACCCTCAGGATCATTCGGGACTGTTCACTGCCACAGATTCCTGTGGATCACTCGGGATTCCATACACCCACAGATCCATCAGGATCACTCGGGACTCTACACAGCCACAGAACCCTCAGGATTACTTGGGACACTCCACACACCCACAGATCCCTCATGATCACTCGTGATTCGACACACCCACAGATCACTCAGGATCACTCGGCACTCCACATAACCCACAGATCCCTGAGGATCAATCGGGACACTCCACACACCCACAGATCCTTCAGTATCTCGGGACAATCCACACACTCACTGATCCCTCAGGATCACTCGGGACTACACAGACCCACAATTCCCTCAGGATCACGGGACACTCTATACACCCACAGATCTCTCAGATCACTCGGGACTCCACACATCCACAGACCACTCAGGATCACTCGGGAATCCATACACTCACAGATACCTCAGTATATCTCGGGACTACACACACCCACAGATCCCTTATGATTACGCGGGACTCCACACACCCACCGATCTCTCAGGATCACGGGAGACTCCACACACCCACTGATCCCTCAGGATTACTCGGGACTAACAGACCCACAGATCCCTCTGACTCACTTGGGACACTGCCCAGACCACTAATCCCTCAGGGTCACTAATGATTTCACACACCCACAGATCCCTCAGGATCACTCGGGACTCCACACACCCACAGATCCCTCAGGTGCACTCTGGGTTCCATACACCCACAGATCCCTCAGGATCACTCGGGACTCCATACACTCACAGATGCCTCAGTATAACTCGGGACTACACACACCCACAGATCCCTTATGATTACTCGGGACTCCACACACCCACCGATCTCTCAGGATCACGGGAGACTCCACACACCCACTGATCCCTCAGGATTACTCGGGACAGACCACACACCCACAAATCCCACAGCATTACTCGGGACTCCACACACCCACAGATCCCTATGATCACTCGGAAAGCTACACATACCCGCAGATCTCCCAAAACACGGGACTACACCCACTCACCGATCCATCAGGATCAGTCCGGAGTCCACACACCCACGGATCTCTCAGGTTAACGGGACTCCACACACCCAAAGATCCCTCAAGATCACTCGAAACATTCCACACACCCACAGATCCCACAGAATCACGGGACACTCCACACACCCACAGATCCCTCAGGATCACTTGGGAGTCCATACCTCCACAGATCCCTCAGAATCAATCAGGACACTCCACACACACCCACTGATCCTTCAGGATCTCGGGACAATCCAAACACTCACTGATCCCTGAGGGTCACTTGGGACTCCACACACCCACAGATCCCTCAGGATAACTCAGGACTACACACACTCACAGATCCCTCATGATTACTCGCAACTTCACACACCCACCGATCTCTCAGGATCACGGAACACTCCACACACCCACAGATCCCTCAGGATCAGTCGGAACTCCACATGCCTACGGATACCTCAGGATCACTCGGGACTAACAGACCCACAGATCCCTCTGGATCACTTGGGACACTGCACAGACCACAGATCCTTCAGGGTCACTCGGGACTCCACACATCCACAGATAACTCAGGATCACTCGGGACAACACACACCCACAGATCCCGCAGGATCTTGCGGGAGTACACACACCCACGGATCCCTCAGAATCACTCGGGACAATCCACACCCCAGAGATCCCTCAAGATCACTCTGGATTCCATACACCCACTGAATCCTCATGATCATGGGACACTCAGCGCACCCACAGAACCCTCAGGATCATTCGGGACTTTTCACTGCCACAGATTCCTGTGGATCACTCGGGATTCCATACACCCACAGATCCATCAGGATCACTCGGGACTCTACACAGCCACAGAACCCTCAGGATTACTTGGGGCACTCCACACACCCACAGATCCCTCATGATCACTCGGGATTCGACACACCCACAGATCACTCAGGATCACCCGGCACTCCAGATAACCCACAGATCCCTGAGGATCAATCGGGATACTCCACACACCCACAGATCCTTCAGTATCTCGGGACAATCCACACAATCACTGATCCCTCAGGATCACTCGGGACTGCACAGACCCACAGTTCCCTCAGGATCACGGGACACTCTATACACACACAGATCTCTCAGATCACTCGGGACTCCACACATCCACAGACCACTCAGGATCACTCGGGACTCCATACACTCACAGATGCCTCAGTATAACTCGGGACTACACACACCCACAGATCCCTTATGATTACTCGGGACTCCACACACCCACCGATCTCTCAGGATCACAGGAGACTCCACACAGCCACTGATCCCTCAGGATTACTCGGGACAGACCACACACCCACAAATCCCACAGCATTACTCGGGACTCCACACACCCACAGATCCCTATGATCACTCGGAAAACTACACATACCCGCAGATCTCCCAAAACACGGGACTACACAGACTCACCGATCCATCAGGATCAGTCCGGAGTCCACACACACACAGATCTCTCAGGTTAACGGGACTCCACACACCCAAAGATCCCTCAAGATCACTCGAAACATTCCACACACCCACAGATCCCACAGAATCACGGGACACTCCACACACCCGCAGACCACTCAGGATCACTCGGGATTGCATACACTCACAGATGCCTCAGTATAACTCGGGACTACACACACCCACAGATCCCTTATGATTACTCGGGACTCCACACACCCACCGATCTCTCAGGATCACGGGAGACTCCACACACCCACTGATCCCTCAGGATTACTAGGGACTAACAGACCCACAGATCCCTCTGACTCACTTGGGACACTGCCCAGACCACTAGTCCCTCAGGGTCACTAATGATTTCACACACCCACAGATCACTCAGGATCACTCGGAACAACACCCCTCCCCCACAGATCCCTCAGGATCACTTGGGACAGACCACACACCCACAAATCCCACAACATTACTCGGGACTCCACACACCCACAGATCCCTATGATCACTCGGAAAACTACACATACCCGCAGATCTCCCAAAACACGGGACTACACCCACTCACCGATCCATCAGGATCAGTCGGGAGTCCACACACCCACGGATCTCTCAGGTTAACGGGACTCCACACACCCAAAGATCCCTCAAGATCACTCGAAACATTCCACACACCCACAGATCCCACAGAATCACGGGACACTCCACACACCCACAGATCCCTCAGGATCACTTGGGAGTCCATACCTCCACAGATCCCTCAGAATCAATCACGACACTCCACACACACCCACTGATCCTTCAGGATCTCGGGACAATCCAAACACTCACTGATCCCTGAGGGTCACTTGGGACTCCACACACCCACAGATCCCTCAGGATAACTCAGGACTACACACACTCACAGATCCCTCATGATTACTCGCAACTTCACACACCCACCGATCTCTCAGGATCACGGAACACACCACACACCCACAGATCCCTCAGGATCAGTCGGAACTCCACATGCCTACGGATACCTCAGGATCACTCGGGACTAACAGACCCACAGATCCCTCTGGATCACTTGGGACACTGCACAGACCACAGATCCTTCAGGGTCACTCGGGACTCCACACATCCACAGATAACTCAGGATCACTCGGGACAACACACACCCACAGATCCCGCAGGATCTTGCGGGAGTACACACACCCACGGATCCCTCAGGATCACTCGGGACAATCCACACCCCAGAGATCCCTCAAGATCACTCTGGATTCCATACACCCACTGAATCCTCATGATCATGGGACACTCAGCGCACCCACAGAACCCTCAGGATCATTCGGGACTGTTCACTGCCACAGATTCCTGTGGATCACTCGGGATTCCATACACCCACAGATCCATCAGGATCACTCGGGACTCTACACAGCCACAGAACCCTCAGGATTACTTGGGGCACTCCACACACCCACAGATCCCTCATGATCACTCGGGATTCGACACACCCACAGATCACTCAAGATCACTCGGCACTCCACATAAACCACAGATCCCTGAGGATCAATCGGGATACTCCACACACCCACAGATCCTTCAGTATCTCGGGACAATCCACACAATCACTGATCCCTCAGGATCACTCGGGACTGCACAGACCCACAGTTCCCTCAGGATCACGGGACACTCTATACACACACAGATCTCTCAGATCACTCGGGACTCCACACATCCACAGACCACTCAGGATCACTCGGGACTCGATGCACTCACAGATGCCTCAGTATAACTCGGGACTACACACACCCACAGATCCCTTATGATTACTCGGGACTCCACACACCCACCGATCTCTCAGGATCACAGGAGACTCCACACAGCCACTGATCCCTCAGGATTACTCGGGACAGACCACACACCCACAAATCCCACAGCATTACTCGGGACTCCACACACCCACAGATCCCTATGATCACTCGGAAAACTATACATACCCGCAGATCTCCCAAAACACGGGACTACACAGACTCACCGATCCATCAGGATCAGTCCGGAGTCCACACACCCACAGATCTCTCAGGTTAACGGGACTCCACACACCCAAAGATCCCTCAAGATCACTCGAAACATTCCACACACCCACAGATCCCACAGAATCACGGGACACTCCACACACCCGCAGACCACTCAGGATCACTCGGGATTGCATACACTCACAGATGCCTCAGTATAACTCGGGACTACACACACCCACAGATCCCTTATGATTACTCGGGACTCCACACACCCACCGATCTCTCAGGATCACGGGAGACTCCACACACCCACTGATCCCTCAGGATTACTAGGGACTAACAGACCCACAGATCCCTCTGACTCACTTGGGACACTGCCCAGACCACTAGTCCCTCAGGGTCACTAATGATTTCACACACCCACAGATCCCTCAGGATCACTCGGAACAACACCCCTCCCCCACAGATCCCTCAGGATCACTTGGGACAGACCACACACCCACAAATCCCACAGCATTACTCGGGACTCCACACACCCACAGATCCCTATGATCACTCGGAAAACTACACATACCCGCAGATCTCCCAAAACACGGGACTACACCCACTCTCCGATTCATCAGGATCAGTCGGGAGTCCACACACCCACGGATCCCTCAGGTTAACGGGACTCCACACACCCAAAGATCCCTCAAGATCACTCGAAACATTCCACACACGCACAGATCCCAAAGAATCACGGGACACTGCACACAACCACAGATCCCTCAGGATCACTTGGGAGTCCATACCTCCACAGATCCCTCAGGATCACTCGGGACTACACACACCCACAGATCCCGCAGGATCACGCGGGACACTCCACACACCCAGAGATCCCTCAAGATCACTCTGGATTCCATACGCCCACTGAACCTTCATGATCACGGGACACTCAACGCACCCCCAGAACCCTCAGGATCATCGGGACTCCTCACTGCCACAGATCCCTCAGGATCACTCGGGATTCCACACACCCACAGATCCCTCAGGATCACTCGGGACTCCTCACTGCCACAGATCCCTCAGGATCACTCGGGATTCCACACACCCACAGATCCTTCAGGATCACTCACAACTCCACACACCCACAGATCCCTCAGGATCACTCGGGATTCCACACACCCACTGATCCCTCATGATCACGGTACACTCAACACACCCACAGATCCCTCAGTTGCACTCTGGGTTCCATACACCCACTGATCCCTCATGATCACGGTACACTCAACACACCCACAGATCACTCAGGATCAGTCGGAACTCCACATGCCCACAGATCCCTCAGGATCAGTCGGAACTCCACACACCCACAGATCCTTCAGGATCAGTCGGAACTCCACATGCCCACAGAACCCTCAGGATCACTTGGGACACTCCACACACCCACAGATCCCTCATGATCACTCGGGATTCGACACACCCACAGATCACTCAGGATCACTCGGCACTCCACATAACCCACAGATCCCTGAGGATCAATCGGGACACTCCACACACCCACAGATCCTTCAGTATCTCGGGACAATCCACACACTCACTGATCCCTCAGGATCACTCGGGACTACACAGACCCACAATTCCCACAGGATCACGGGACACTCTATACACCCACAGATCTCTCAGATCACTCGGGACTCCACACATCCACAGACCACTCAGGATCACTCGGGACTCCATACACTCACAGATGCCTCAGTATAACTCGGGACTACACACACCCACAGATCCCTTATGATTACTCGGGACTCCACACACCCACCGATCTCTCTGGATCACGGGAGACTCCACACACCACTGATCCCTCAGGATTACTCGGGATTAACAGACCCACAGATTCCTCTGACTCACTTGGGACACTGCCCAGACCACTAATCCCTCAGGGTCACTAATGCTTTCACACACCCACAGATCCCTCAGGATCACTCGGGACTCCACACACCCACAGATCCCTCAGGTGCACTCTGGGTTCCATACACCCACAGATCCCTCAGGATCACTCGGGACTCTCCGCACACCCAAAGATCCCTCAGGATTACTCAGGATTCCATAAACCCACAGATCACTCAGGATCACTCGGCACTCCACATAACCCACAGATCCCTCAGGATCACTCGGGACTCCACACACCCACAGATCCTTCAGGATCACTCGGGACTCCACACACACACAGATCTCTCAGATCACTCGGGACTCCACACATCCACAGACCACTCAGGATCACTCGGGACTCGATGCACTCACAGATGCCTCAGTATAACTCGGGACTACACACACCCACAGATCCCTTATGATTATTCGGGACTCCACACACCCACCGATCTCTCAGGATCACGGGAGACTCCACACACCCACTGATCCCTCAGGATTACTCGGGACAGACCACACACCCACAAATCCCACAGCATTTCTCGGGACTCCACACACCCACAGATCCCTATGATCACTCGGAAAACTATACATACCCGCAGATCTCCCAAAACACGGGACTACACCCACTCACCGATCCATCAGGATCAGTCCGGAGTCCACACACCCACGGATCCCTCAGGATCACTCGGGACAATCCACACGCCAGAGATCCCTCAAGATCACTCTGGATTCCATACACCCACTGAATCCTCATGATCATGGGACACTCAGCGCACCCACAGAACCCTCAGGATCATTCGGGACTGTTCACTGCCACAGATTCCTGTGGATCACTCGGGATTCCATACACCCACAGATCCATCAGGATCACTCGGGACTCTACACAGCCACGGAACCCTCAGGATTACTTGGGACACTCCACACACCCACAGATCCCTCATGATCACTCGGGATTCGACACACCCACAGATCACTCAGGATCACTCGGCACTCCACATAACCCACAGATCCCTGAGGATCAATCGGGACACTCCACACACCCACAGATCCTTCAGTATCTCGGGACAATCCACACAATCACTGATCCCTCAGGATCACGGGACACTCTATACACCCACAGATATCTCAGATCACTCGGGACTCCACACATCCACAGACCACTCAGGATCACTCGGGACTCCATACACTCACAGATGCCTCAGTATAACTCGGGACTACACACACCCACAGATCCATTATGATTACTCGGGACTCCACACACCCACCGATCTCTCAGGATCACGGGAGACTCCACACACCCACTGATCCCTCAGGATTACTCGGGACTAACAGACCCACAGATCCCTCTGAATCACTTGGGACACTGCCCAGACCACTAATCCCTCAGGGTCACTAATGATTTCACACACCCACAGATCCCTCAGGATCACTCGGAACTACACCCCCACCACAGATCCCTCAGGATCACTTGGGACAGACCACACACCCACAAATCCCACAACATTACTCGGGACTCCACACACCCACAGATCCCTATGATCACTCGGAAAACTACACATACCCGCAGATCTCCCAAAACACGGGACTACACCCACTCACCGATCCATCAGGATCAGTCGGGAGTCCACTCACCCACGGATCTCTCAGGTTAACGGGACTCCACACACCCAAAGATCCCTCAAGATAACTCGAAACATTCCACACACCCACAGATCCCACAGAATCACGGGACACTCCACACACCCACAGATCCCTCAGGATCACTTGGGAGTCCATACCTCCACAGAACCCTCAGGATCACTCGGGACTACACACACCCACATATCCCGCAGGATCAGGCGGGACTACACATACCCACAGATCCCTCAGGATCACGGTACACTCCACACACCCACAGATCTCTCAGGATCAGTCGGAACTCCACAGGCCTACGGATACCTCAGGATCACTCGGGACTAACAGACCCACAGATCCCTCTGGATCACTCGAGACAATCCACACCCCAGAGATACCTCAAGATCACTCTGGATTCCATACACCCACTGAATCCTCATGATCATGGGACACTCAGCGCACCCACAGAACCCTCAGGATCATTCGGGACTGTTCACTGCCACAGATTCCTGTGGATCACTCGGGATTCCATACACCCACAGATACCTCAGAATCAATCAGGACACTCCACACACCCACAGATCCTTCAGGATCTCGGGACAATCCACACATTACTGATCCCTGAGGGTCACTTGGAACTCCACACACCCACAGATCCCTCAGGATAACTCAGGACTACACACACCCACAGATCACTCAGGATCACTCGGGACTCTCCGCACACCCACAGATCCCTCAGGATGACTCAGGATTCCATACACCCACAGATCCATCAGGATCACTCGGGACTCTACACAGCCATAGATCCCTCAGGATAACTCAGGACTACACACACTCACAGATCCCTCATGATTACTCGCAACTTCACACACCCACCGATCTCTCAGGATCACGGGACACTCCACACACCCACAGATCCCTCAGGATCAGTCGGAACTCCACATGCCCACGGATCCCTCTGGATCACTTGGGACACTGCACAGACCACAGATCCTTCAGGGTCACTCGGGACTCCACACATCCACAGATAACTCAGGATCACTCGGGACAACACACACCCACAGATCCCGCAGGATCTTGCGGGAGTACACACACCCACGGATCCCTCAGGATCACTCGGGACAATCCACACCCCAGAGATCCCTCAAGATCACTCTGAATTCAATACACCCACTGAATCCTCATGATCATGGGACACTCAGCGCACCCACAGAACCCTCAGGATCATTCGGGACTGTTCACTGCCACAGATTCCTGTGGATCACTCGGGATTCCATACACCCACAGATCCATCAGGATCACTCGGAACTCTACACAGCCACGGAACCCTCAGGATTACTTGGGACACTCCACACACCCACAGATCCCTCATGATCACTCGGGATTCGACACACCCACAGATCACTCAGGATCACTCGGCACTCCAGATAACCCACAGATCCCTGAGGATCAATCGGGACACTCCACACACCCACAGATCCTTCAGTATCTCGGGACAATCCACACACTCACTGATCCCTCAGGATCACTCGGGACTACACAGACCCACAGTTCCCTCAGGATCACGGGACACTCTACACACCCACAGATCTCTCAGATCACTCGGGACTCCACACATCCACAGACCACTCAGGATCACTCGGGACTCCATACACTCACAGATGCCTCAGTATAACTCGGGACTACACACACCCACAGATCCCTTACGATTACTCGGGACTCCACACACCCACCGATCTCTCAGGATCACGGGAGACTCCACACACCCACTGATCCCTCAGGATTACTCGGGACTAACAGCACCACAGATCCCTCTGAATCACTTGGGACACTGCCCAGACCACTAATCCCTCAGGGTCACTAATGATTTCACACACCCACAGATCCCTCAGGATCACTCGGAACTACACCCCCCCCCCCCCACAGATCCCTCAGGATCACTTGGGACAGACCACACACCCACAAATCCCACAGCATTACTCGGGACTCCACACACCCACAGATCCCTATGATCACTCGGAAAACTACACATACCCGCAGATCTCCCAAAACACGGGACTACACCCACTCACCGATCCATCAGGATCAGTCGGGAGTCCACTCACCCACGGATCTCTCAGGTTAACGGGACTCCACACACCCATAGATCCCTCAAGATCACTCGAAACATTCCACACACCCACAGATCCCACAGAATCACGGGACAGTCCACACACCCACAGATCCCTCAGGATCACTTGGGAGTCCATACCTCCACAGATCCCTCAGCATCACTCGGGACTACACACACCCACATATCCCGCAGGATCACGCGGGTCTACACATACCCACAGATTCCTCAGGATCACGGGACACTCCACACACCCACAGATCCCTCAGGATCAGTCGGAACTCCACATGCCTACGGATACCTCAGGATCACTCGGGACTAACAGACCCACAGAGCCCTCTGGATCACTCGAGACAATCCACACCCCAGAGATCCCTCAAGATCACTCTGGATTCCATACCACCCACTGAATCCTCATGATCATGGGACACTCAGCGCACCCACAGAACCCTCAGGATCATTCGGGACTGTTCACTGCCACAGATTCCTGTGGATCACTCGGGATTCCATACACGCACAGATCCTTCAGGATCACTCGGGACTCCACACACCCACAGATCCTTCAGGATCACTCGGGACTCCAAACACCCACGGATGCCTCAGGATCACTCGGGACTCCACACACCCACAGATCCCTCAGAATCAATCAGGACACTCCACACACCCACAGATCCTTCAGGATCTCGGGACAATCCATACACTCACTGATCCCTGAGGGGCACTTGGGACTCCACACGCCCACAGATCCCTCAGGATAACTCAGGACTACACACACTCACAGATCCCTCATGATTACTCGCAACTTCACACTCCCACCGATCTCTCAGGATCACGGGACACTCCACACACCCACAGATCCCTCAGGATCAGTCGGAACACCACATGCCCACGGATCCCTCAGGATCACTCGGGACTAACAGACCCACAGATCCCTCTGGATCACTTGGGACACTGCACAGACCACAGATCCTTCAGGGTCACTGGGGACTCCACACATCCACAGATAACTCAGGATCACTCGGGACAACACACACCCAGAGATCCCGCAGGATCTTGCGGGAGTACACACACCCACGGATCCCTCAGGATCACTCGGGACAATCCACACCCCAGAGATCCCTCAAGATCACTCTGGATTCCATACACCCACTGAATCCGCATGATCATGGGACACTCAGCGCACCCACAGAACCCTCAGGATCATTCGGGACTGTTCACTGCCACAGATTCCTGTGGATCACTCAGGATTCCATACACCCACAGATCCATCAGGATCACTCGGAACTCGACACAGCCACGGAACCCTCAGGATTACTTGGGACACTCCACACACCCACAGATCCCTCATGATCACTCGGGATTCGACACACCCACAGATCACTCAGGATCACTCGGCACTCCACATAACCCACAGATCCCTGAGGATCAATCGGGACACTCCACACACCCACAGATCCTTCAGTATCTCGGGACAATCCACACACTCACTGATCCCTCAGGATCACTCGGGACTACACAGACCCACAGTTCCCTCAGGATCACGGGACACTCTATACACCCACAGATCTCTCAGATCACTCGGGACTCCACACATCCACAGACCACTCAGGATCACTCGGGACTCCATACACTCACAGATGCCTCAGTATATCTCGGGACTACACACACCCACAGATCCCTTATGATTACTCGGGACTCCACACACCCACCGATCTCTCAGGATCACGGGAGACTCCACACACCCACTGATCCCTCAGGATTACTCGGGACTAACAGACCCACAGATCCCTCTGAATCACTTGGGACACTGCCCAGACCACTAATCCCTCAGGGTCACTAATGATTTCACACACCCACAGATCCCTCAGGATCACTCGGAACTACACCCCCCCCACAGATCCCTCAGGATCACTTGGGACAGACCACACACCCACAAATCCCACAGCATTACTCGGGACTCCACACACCCACAGATCCCTATGATCACTCGGAAAACTACACATACCCGCAGATCTCCCAAAACACGGGACTACACCCACTCACCGATCCATCAGGATCAGTCCGGAGTCCACACACCCACGGATCTCTCAGGTTAACGGGACTCCACACACCCATAGATCCCTCAAGATCACTCGAAACATTCCACACACCCACAGATCCCACAGAATCACGGGACACTCCACACACCCACAGATCCCTCAGGGTCACGGGATACTGCACAGACCCACAGATCCCTCAGAGCACTCGAGACTCCACACACACACAGATTTATCAGGATGACTCGGGACTAACAGACCCACAGATCCCTCTGGATCACTCGGGAAACTGCACAGACTGCTAATTCCTCAGGGTCACTGAGGACTTCACACACCCACTAATCCATTAGGATAATTCGGGACTACACACACCCGCAGATCCCTCATGATCACTCGGGATTCCACACACTCACAGATCCCTCAGGATCACGGGACACTCCACACACCCACAGATTTTAACGAACACGGGACACACCACACACCCACAGATGCCTTAGGATCACTCAAGATTCCACACACCCACAGATCCCTCAGGATCACTCTGGATTCGACACACCCGCTGATCCCTCAGGATTACTCGGGACTAACAGACCCACAGATCCCTCTGAATCACTTGGGACACTGCCCAGACCACTAATCCCTCAGGGTCACTAACGATTTCACACACCCACAGATCCCTCAGGATCACTAGGAACTACACCCCCCCCCCACAGATCCCTCAGGATCACTTGGGACAGACCACACACCCACAAATCCCACAGCATTACTCGGGACTCCACACACCCACAGATCCCTATGATCACTCGGAAAACTACACATACCCGCAGATCTCCCAAATCACGGGACTACACCCACTCACCGATCCATCAGGATCAGTTGGGAGTCCAAACACGGATCTCTCAGGTTAACGGGACTCCACACACCCAAAGATCCCTCAAGATCACTTGAAACATTCCACACACCCACAGATCCCACAGAATCACGGGACACTCCACACACCCACAGATCCCTCAGGATCACTTGGGAGTCCATACCTCCACAGATCCCTCAGGATCACGCGGGACACTCCACACACACAGAGATCCCTCAAGATCACTCTGGATTCCATACGCCCACTGAACCTTCATGATCACGGGACACTCAACGCACCCACAGAACCCACAGGACCATCGGGACTCTACAGACACCCACAGATCCCTCAGGATCACTCGGGACTCTACACAGCCATAGATCCCTCAGGATTAGTTGGAACTCCACATGCCCACGGATCCCTCAGGATCACTCGGGACTAACAGAACCACAGATCCCTCAGGATCACTCAGGACTAACAGAACCACAGATCCCTCAGGGTCACTCGGGACAATCCAAACACCCAGAGATCCCTCAAGATCACCCTCGATTCCATACACCCACTGAACCCTCATGATTACAGGACACCCAACGCACCCACAGAACCCTCAGGATCACTCGGGACTCCTCACTGCCGCAGATCCCTCAGGATCACTCGGGATTCCATACACCCACAGATCCCTCAGGTTCACTCGGGACTCCACACACCCACAGATCCTTCAGGATCACTCGGGACTACACAGACCCACAGATCCCTCAGGGTCACGGGATACTGCACAGACCCACAGATCCCTCAGAGCACTCGAGACTCCACACACACACAGATTTATCAGGATGACTCGGGACTAACAGACCCACAGATCCCTCTGGATCACTCCGGAAACTGCACAGACTGCTAATTCCTCAGGGTCACTGAGGACTTCACACACCCACTAATCCATTAGGATAAATCGGGACTACACACACCCGCAGATCCCTCATGATCACTCGGGATTCCACACACTCACAGATCCCTCAGGATCACGGGACACTCCACACACCCACAGATTTTAACGAACACGGGACACACCACACACCCACAGATGCCTTAGGATCACTCAAGATTCCACACACCCACAGATCCCTCAGGATCACTCTGGATTCGACACACCCGCTGATCCCTCAGGATTACTCGGGACTAACACACCCACAGATCCCTCTGAATCACTTGGGACACTGCCCAGACCACTAATCCCTCAGGGTCACTAACGATTTCACACACCCACAGATCCCTCAGGATCACTAGGAACTACACCTCCCCCCCCACAGATCCCTCAGGATCACTTGGGACAGACCACACACCCACAAATCCCACAGGATTACTCGGGACTCCACACACCCACAGATCCCTATGATCACTCGGAAAACTACACATACCCGCAGATCTCCCAAATCACGGGACTACACCCACTCACCGATCCATCAGGATCAGTCCGGAGTCCACACACCCACGGATCTCTCAGGTTAACGGGACTCCACACACCCAAAGATCCCTCAAGATCACTTGAAACATTCCACACACCCACAGATCCCACAGAATCACGGGACACTCCACACACCCACAGATCCCTCAGGATCACTTGGGAGTCCATACCTCCACAGATCCCTCAGGATCACGCGGGACTACACACACCCACAGATCCCTCAGGATCACTCGGGACACTCCACACACACAGAGATCCCTCAAGATCACTCTGGATTCCATACGCCCACTGAACCTTCATGATCACGGGACACTCAACGCACCCACAGAACCCACAGGACCATCGGGACTCTACACACACCCACAGATCCCTCAGGATTACTCAGGATTCCATACACCCACAGATCCATCAGGATCACTCGGGACTCTACACAGCCATAGATACCTCAGGATTACTCGGGACACTCCACACACCCACAGATCCCTCAGAATCACTCGGGATTCGACACACCCACAGATCCCTCAGGATCACTCGGGACTCCACACACCCACAGATCTCTCAGAATCAATCAGAACACTCCACACACCCACAGATCCTTCAGGATCACTTGGGAGACTCCATACACCCACAGATCCCTCAGGATAACTCAGGACTACACACACTCACAGATCCCTCATGATTACTCGCAACTTCACACACCCACTGATCTCTCAGGATCACGGGAGACTCCACACACCCACAGATCCCTCAGGATTAGTTGGAACTCCACATGCCCACGGATCCCTCAGGATCACTCGGGACTAACAGAACCACAGATCCCTCAGGATCACTCAGGACTAACAGAACCACAGATCCCTCAGGGTCACTCGGGACAATCCAAACACCCAGAGATCCCTCAAGATCACCCTCGATTCCATACACCCACTGAACCCTCATGATTACCGGACACCCAACGCACCCACAGAACCCTCAGGATCACTCGGGACTCCTCACTGCCGCAGATCCCTCAGGATCACTCGGGATTCCATACACCCACAGATCCCTCAGGTTCACTCGGGACTCCACACACCCACAGATCCTTCAGGATCACTCGGGACTCCACACTCACAGATCCCTCAGGTGCACTCTGGATTCCATACACCCACAGATCACTCAGGATCACTCAGGAACGCCATACATTCACAGATCCTTCAGGAGCACTTGGACTCCACACACCCACAGATCCCTCAGGATCACTCAGTTTTCCACACACCCACAGATCTCTCAGGATCACTCGGGACTCCACACACCAACAGATCCCTCAGGTGCATTTTGGAATCTACACAGCCACAGATCCCTCAGGAATACTCGGGACACTCCACGTACCCTCAGATCCCTCAGGATCACTCGGGTTTCCATACATCCACAGATCCCTCTGGATCACGGGACACTGCATGCACCGAAAGATCTCTCAGGAAAACGGGACACGCTACAGACTCCCAGATGCCTTAGGATCACTCGAGATTCCACACACCCACAGATCCCTTAAGATCACTCGAGATTCCACACACGCACAAATCCCTCAGGATCACTCGGGACACTCCACACACCCACAGATCCGTCAGGATCACGGGACACTCCACAGACCCACAGATCCCTCAGATCACTCGGGACTCCACACACGCACAGATCCCTCAGGATAAATCGGGACTACACACACCCACAGATCGCTCATGATCACTCGGGTATCCACACACCCACAGACCCTTCAGGATCACTCGGAACTACACACACCCACAGATCCCACAGGATCACGGGACACTCCACACACCCACGGATCCCTCAGGATCACTTGGGACTCCATACCTCCACATATCCCTCAGGATCACTCGGGGCACTCCACACACCCAGAGATCCCTCAGGATCACTTGGGATTCCATACACCCACTGATCTCTCAGGATCACTCGGGACTCCACACACCCACAGATCCTTCTGGTTCACTCGGGACTGCACACACTCACAGATCCCTCAGGTGCACTCTGGATTCAATACAGCCCTTGATCCCTCATGATCACGGGACACTCAACACACCCACACAACCCTCAGGATCACTCGGGACACCTCACTGCCACAGATCCCTCAGAATCAGTTGGACTCTCCACACACCCACAGATCCCTCAGTATTACTCGGGATTCCTAACATCCACAGATTCATCAGGATCACTCGAGACTCTACACAACCACAGATCCCTCAGGATTACTCGGGACACTCCACACACCCTCAGATCACTCGGGACTCCACACACCCGCAGATCCCTCATGATCACTCGGGACTCCACACACCCACAGATCCCTCAGGATGACTCGGGACTAACACACACCCACAGATCCCTCTGGATCAATCGGGAAACTGCACAGACTGCTAATCCCTCAGGGTCACTGAGGACTTGACACACCCACTGATCCCACGGGATCACTCGGAACCACCCCACCCACAGATCCCTCAGGATCACTCGGGACAGTCCACACACCCACAGATCCCTAAGGATTACTCGGGACTCCACACACCCACAGATCCCAATGATCACTCGGAAAACTACACATGCCCGCAGATCTCTCAGGATCACGGGACTACACCCACCCACCGATCCATCAGGATCAGTCTCGAGTCCACACACCCACGGATCTCTCAGGGTCACAGGACTCCAGACACCCAAAGATCCCTCAAGATTACTCGGGACAATCCACACGTCCACAGATCCCTCAGGATCACGGAACACTACACATACCCAAAGATCCTTCAGGATCACTCGGACTCCACACACCCACAGATCCCTCAGGAACACTCGGGACTACTGACACCCACAGATCCCACAGAATCACGGGACACTCCACACACCCACAGATCCATCAGGATCACTTGGGACTCCATACCTCCACAGATACCTCAGGATCACTCAGGACTACACACAACCACAGATCCCGCAGGATCATGCGGGACTACACACACCCACAGATCCCTCAGGATCACTCGGGACAGTCCACACACCCACAGATCCCTAAGGATTACTCGGGACTCCACACACCCACAGATCCCTATGATCACTCGGAAAACTACACATACCCGCAGATCTCCCAAATCACGGGACTACACCCACTCACCGATCCATCAGGATTAGTCGGGAGTCCACACACCCACGGATCTCTCAGGTTCACGGGACTCCACACACCCACAGATCCCTCAGGATCACTTGGGAGTCCATACCTCCACAGATCCCTCAGGATCACTCGGGACTCTAAACAGCCACAGATCCCTCAGGATTACTCGGGACACTCCACACACCCACAGATCCCTCAGGATAACTTGGGATTCGACACACCCACAGATCCCTCAGGATCACTCGGGGCGGCACACAACCCACAGATCCCTCAGGATCAATCGGGACACTCCACACACCCACAGATCCTTCAGGATCTCGGGACAATCCACACACTCACTGATCCCTCAGGATTACTCGGGACTCCACACACCCACTGATCTCTCAGGATCGCGGCAGACTCCACACACCCACAGATCCCTCAGGATTTCTCGGGACTCCACACACCCACAGATCCCTATGATCACTCGGAAAACTACACATACCCGCAGATCTCCCAAATCACGGGACTACACCCACTCACCGATCCATCAGGATCAGTCGGGAGTCCACACACCCACGGATCTCTCAGGTTCACGGGACTCCACACACCCAAAGATCCCTCAAGATTACTCGAAACACTCCACACACCCACAGATCCCACAGAATCACGGGACACTCCACACACCCACAGATCCCTCAGGATCACTTGGGAGTCCATACCTCAAAAGATCCCTCAGGGTCACTCGGGACTACACACACCCACAGATCCAGCAGGATCACGCGGGACTACATATACCCACAGATCCCTCAGGACACTCGGGACACTCCACACACCCACAGATCCCTCAGGATCACTCGGGACAATCCACACCCAGAGATCCCTCAAGATCACTCTGGATTCCATATGCCCACTGAACCTTCATGATCACGGGACACTCAACGCACCCACAGAACCCTCGGGATCACGGGGACTCCTCGCTGCCACAGATCCCTCAGGATCACTCGGGATTCCACACACCCACAGATCCTTCAGGATCACTCAGAACTCCACACACCCACAGATCCCTCAGTTGCACTCTAGATTCCATAAACCCAGTGATCCCTCATGATCACGGGACATTCAACGCACCCACAGATCACTCAGGATCACTCGGGACTCTCCACACACCCACAGATCCCTCAGGATTACTCAGGATTCCATACACCCACAGATCCATCAGGATCACTCGGGACTCTACACAGCCATAGATCCCTCAGGATTACTGGGGACACTCCACACACCCACAGATCCCTCAGGATCACTCGGGATTCGACACACCCACAGATGTCTCAGGATCACTCGGCACTCCACACACCCACAGATCCCTCAGGATCACTCGGGATTCGACACACCCACAGATGTCTCAGGATCACTCGGGACTCCACACACCCACAGATCCCTCAGAATCAATCAGGACACTCCACACACCCACAGATCCTTCTGGATCTCGGGACAATCCACACACTCACTGATCCCTGAGGGTCACTTGGGACTCCACACAACCACAGATCCCTCAGGATAGCTCAGGACTACACACACTCACAGATCCCTCATGATTACTCGCAACTTCACACACCCACCGGTCTCTCAGGATCACGGGAGACTCCACACACCCACAGTTCACTCAGGATCAGTCGGAACACCACATGCCCACGGATCCCTCAGGATCACTCGGGACTAACAGATCTACAGATCCCTCTGGATCACTTGGGACACTGCACAGACCACAGATCCCTCAGGGTCACTCGGGACTCCACACATCCACAGATCCCGCAGGATCTTGCGGGAGTACACCCACCCACGGATCCCTCAGGATCACTCGGGACAATCCACACACCCAAAGATCCCTCAAGAAAACTCTGGATTCCATACACCCACTGAACCCTCATGATCATGGGACACTCAACGCACCCACAGAACTCTCAGGATCACTCGGGACTGCTCACTGCCACAGATTCCTGTGGATCACTCGGGATTCCATACACCCACAGATCCCTCAGGATCACTCGGGACAGTCCACACACCCACAGATCCCTAAGGATTACTCGGGACTCCACACACCCACAGATCCCTATGATCACTCACAAAACTACACATACCCGCAGATCTCCCAAATCACGGGACTACACCCACTCACCGATCCATCAGGATTAGTCGGGAGTCCACACACCCACGGATCTCTCAGGTTCACGGGACTCCACACACCCACAGATCCCTCAGGATCACTTGGGAGTCCATACCTCCACAGATCCCTCAGGATCACTCGGGACTCTAAACAGCCACAGATCCCTCAGGATTACTCGGGACACTCCACACACCCACAGATCCCTCAGGATAACTTGGGATTCGACACACCCACAGATCCCTCAGGATCACTCGGGGCGGCACACAACCCACAGATCCCTCAGGATCAATCGGGACACTCCACACACCCACAGATCCTTCAGGATCTCGGGACAATCCACACACTCACTGATCCCTCAGGATTACTCGGGACTCCACACACCCACTGATCTCTCAGGATCGCGGCAGACTCCACACACCCACAGATCCCTCAGGATTTCTCGGGACTCCACACACCCACAGATCCCTATGATCACTCGGAAAACTACACATACCCGCAGATCTCCCAAATCACGGGACTACACCCACTCACCGATCCATCAGGATCAGTCGGGAGTCCACACACCCACGGATCTCTCAGGTTCACGGGACTCCACACACCCAAAGATCCCTCAAGATTACTCGAAACACTCCACACACCCACAGATCCCACAGAATCACGGGACACTCCACACACCCACAGATCCCTCAGGATCACTTGGGAGTCCATACCTCAAAAGATCCCTCAGGATCACTCGGGGACTACACACACCCACAGATCCAGCAGGATCACGCGGGACTACATATACCCACAGATCCCTCAGGACACTCGGGACACTCCACACACCCAGAGATCCCTCAAGATCACTCTGGATTCCATACGCCCACTGAACCTTCATGATCACGGGACACTCAACGCACCCACAGATCCCTCAGGATCACTCGGGACAATCCACACCCAGAGATCCCTCAAGATCACTCTGGATTCCATATGCCCACTGAACCTTCATGATCACGGGACACTCAATGCACCCACAGAACCCTCGGGATCACGGGGACTCCTCACTGCCACAGATCCCTCAGGATCACTCGGGATTCCACACACCCACAGATCCTTCAGGATCACTCAGAACTCCACACACCCACAGATCCCTCAGTTGCACTCTAGATTCCATAAACCCAGTGATCCCTCATGATCACGGGACATTCAACGCACCCACAGATCACTCAGGATCACTCGGGACTCTCCACACACCCACAGATCCCTCAGGATTACTCAGGATTCCATGCACCCACAGATCCATCAGGATCACTCGGGACTCTACACAGCCATAGATCCCTCAGGATTACTGGGGACACTCCACACACCCACAGATCCCTCAGGATCACTCGGGATTCGACACACCCACAGATGTCTCAGGATCACTCGGCACTCCACACACCCACAGATCCCTCAGGATCACTCGGGATTCGACACACCCACAGATGTCTCAGGATCACTCGGGACTCCACACACCCACAGATCCCTCAGAATCAATCAGGACACTCCACACACCCACAGATCCTTCTGGATCTCGGGACAATCCACACACTCACTGATCCCTGAGGGTCACTTGGGACTCCACACAACCACAGATCCCTCAGGATAGCTCAGGACTACACACACTCACAGATCCCTCATGATTACTCGCAACTTCACACACCCACCGGTCTCTCAGGATCACGGGAGACTCCACACACCCACAGTTCACTCAGGATCAGTCGGAACACCACATGCCCACGGATCCCTCAGGATCACTCGGGACTAACAGATCTACAGATCCCTCTGGATCACTTGGGACACTGCACAGACCACAGATCCCTCAGGGTCACTCGGGACTCCACACATCCACAGATCCCGCAGGATCTTGCGGGAGTACACCCACCCACGGATCCCTCAGGATCACTCGGGACAATCCACACACCCAAAGATCCCTCAAGAAAACTCTGGATTCCATACACCCACTGAACCCTCATGATCATGGGACACTCAACGCACCCACAGAACTCTCAGGATCACTCGGGACTGCTCACTGCCACAGATTCCTGTGGATCACTCGGGATTCCATACACCCACAGATCCCTCAGGATCACTCGGGACTCCACACACCCACAGATCCTTCAGGATCACTCGGGACTCCACACACCCACAGATCCCTCAGGATCACTCAGGACTCTACACAGCCTACACAGCCACAGATCCCTCAGGATTACTCGGGACACTCCACACACCCACCGATTCCTCAGGATAACTTGGGATTCGACACACCCACAGATCCCTCAGGATCACTCGGGACGGCACACAACCCACAGATCCCCTCAGGATCAATCGGGACACTCCACACACCCCAGATCCTTCAGGATCTCGGGACAATCCACACACTCACTGATCCCTCAGGACTACTCGGGACTCCACACACCCACAGATCCTCAGGATCGCGGGAGACTCCACACACCCACAGATCCCTCAGGATTACTCGGGACTCCACACACCCACAGATCCCTATGATTACTCGAAAAACTACACATGCCCGCAGATCTCCCAGGATCACGGGACTACACCCACTCACCGATCCATCAGGATCAGTCGAGAGTCCACCCGCCCACGGATCTCTCAGGTTAACGGGACTCCACACACCCAAAGATCCCTCAAGATCACTCGAAACACTCCACACACCCACAGATCCCTCTGGATCACTCGGGACACTGCACAGACCACAGATCCCTCAGGGTCACTTGGGACTCCACTAATCCACAGATCCCTCAGGATCACTGAGGACTACACACACCCACAGATCCTGCAGAACACGGAACACCCCACACACCCAGAGATCCCTCAGGATCACTTGGGACGCCATACCTTCACAGATCCTTCAGGAGTACTCGGACTCCACACACCCACAGATCCCTCAGGATCACTCGGGACTACACACACCCACAGATCCCTCATGATTACTCGCAACTCCACACACCCACTGATCTCTCAGGATCTCGGGAGACTCCACACACCCACAGATCCCTCAGGATCAGTCGGAACTCCACACGCCCACGGACCTTCAGGATCACTCGGGACTAACAGAACCACAGATCCCTCAGGGTCACTCGGTTCTCCACATATCCACAGATAACTCAGGATCACTCGGGACAACACACACCCACAGATCCCGCAGGATCTTGCGGGAGTACACCACCCACAGATCCCTCAGGATCACTCGGGACAATCCACACACCCAGTGATCCTTCAGGATCACTCTGGATTCCATACACCCACTGAACCCTCATGATTACAGGACACTCAACGCACCCACAGAACCCTCAGGATCACTCGGGACTCCTCACTGCGACAGATCCCTCAGGATCACTCGAGATTCCATACACCCACAGATCCTTCAGGATCACTCAGGACTCTCCGCACACCCACAGATCCCTCAGGATTACTCGGATCCATACACCCATATATCCATCAGGATCAGTCGGGACTCTATACAGCCACAGATCCCTCAGGATCTCGGGAAATCCACACACTCACTGATCCCTCAGGATCACTCGGGACTACACAGACCCACAGTTCCCTCAGGATCACGGGACACTCTACACACCCACAGATATCTCAGATCACTCGGGACTCCACATATCCACAGACCACTCAGGATAACTCGGGACTCCACACACCCACCGATCTCTCAGGATCACGGGAGACTCCACACACCCACAGATCCCTCTGGATCACTCGGAATACTGCACAGACCACAGATCCCTCAGGGCACTCGGGACTCCACACATCCACTGATCCCTCAGGATCACTCGGGACTACACACACCCACAGATCCTACAGAACATGGGACGCCCCACACACCCACAGATCCCTCAGAATCACTTGGGACGCCATACCTCACAGATCCTTCAGGAACACTTGGACTCCACACACCCACAGATCCCTCAGGATTACTCGGGATCCATACACCCATATATCCATCAGGATCAGTCGGGACTCTATACAGCCACAGATCCCTCAGGATCCTCGGGAAATCCACACACTCACTGATCCCTCAGGATCACTCGGGACTACACAGACCCACAGTTCCCTCAGGATCACGGGACACTCTACACACCCACAGATATCTCAGATCACTCGGGACTCCACATATCCACAGACCACTCAGGATAACTCGGGACTCCACACACCCACCGATCTCTCAGATCACGGGAGAATCCACACACCCACAGATCCCTCTGGATCACTCGGAATACTGCACAGACCACAGATCCCTCAGGGCACTCGGGACTCACACATCCACTGATCCCTCAGGATCACTCGGGACTACACACACCCACAGATCCTACAGAACATGGGACGCCCCACACACCCACAGATCCCTCAGAATCACTTGGGACGCCATACCTTCACAGATCCTTCAGGAACACTTGGACTCCACACACCCACAGATCCCTCAGGATCAATCGGGACTACACCCACCCACAGATCCCTCATGATTACTCGGTACTCCACACACCCACCGATCTCACAGGATCACGGGAGACTCCACACACCCAAAGATCCCTCTGGATCACTCGGGACACTGTACAGACCACAGATCCCTCAGGGTCACTGGGGACTCCACACACCCACAGATCCCTCAGGATCACTTGGGACGCCATACTTCCACAGATCCTTCAGGAGCACTCGGACTCCACACACCAACAGATCCCTCAGGATCACTCGGGACTACACAGACCCACAGATCCCTCAGGATCACTCGGGACTCCACACACCACAGATCCCTCAGGATAAATCGGGGGACTACCCACACCACAGATCCCTCATGATCACACGGGATTCCACACACCCACAGATCCCTCAGGATCACTGGGGACACTCCACACCCACAGATCCCTCAGGATACTCAGGACTACACACACCCACAGATCACTCAGGATCACTCGGGACTCTCCGCACACCCACAGATCCCTCAGGATGACTCAGGATTCCATACACCCACAGATCCATCAGGATCACTCTGGGACTCTACACAGCCATAGATCCCTCAGGATAACTCAGGACTACACACACTCACAGATCCTCATGATTACTCGCAACTTCACACACCCACCGATCTCTCAGGATCACGGGACACTCCACACACCCACAGATCCCTCAGATCAGTCGGAACTCCACATGCCCACGGATCCCTCTGGATCACTTGGGACACTGCACAGACCACAGATCCTTCAGGGTCACTCGGGACTCCACACATCCACAGATAACTCAGGATCACTCGGGACAACACACACCCACAGATCCCGCAGGATCTTGCGGGAGTACACACACCCACGGATCCCTCAGGATCACTCGGGACAATCCACACCCCAGAGATCCCTCAAGATCACTCTGAATTCAATACACCCACTGAATCCTCATGATCATGGGACACTCAGCGCACCCACAGAACCCTCAGGATCATTCGGGACTGTTCACTGCCACAGATTCCTGTGGATCACTCGGGATTCCATACACCCACAGATCCATCAGGATCACTCGGAACTCTACACAGCCACGGAACCCTCAGGATTACTTGGGACACTCCACACACCCACAGATCCCTCATGATCACTCGGGATTCGACACACCCACAGATCACTCAGATCACTCGGCACTCCAGATAACCCACAGATCCCTGAGGATCAATCGGGACACTCCACACACCCACAGATCCTTCAGTATCTCGGGACAATCCACACACTCACTGATCCCTCAGGATCACTCGGGGACTACACAGACCCACAGTTCCCTCAGATCACGGGACACTCTACACACCCACAGATCTCTCAGATCACTCGGGACTCCACACATCCACAGACCACTCAGGATCACTCGGGACTCCATACACTCACAGATGCCTCAGTATAACTCGGGACTACACACACCCACAGATCCCTTACGATTACTCGGGACTCCACACACCCCACCGATCTCTCAGGATCACGGGAGACTCCACACACCCACTGATCCCTCAGGATTACTCGGACTAACAGCACCACAGATCCCTCTGAATCACTTGGGACACTGCCCAGACCACTATCCCTCAGGGTCACTAATGATTTCACACACCCACAGATCCCTCAGGATCACTCGGAACTACACCCCCCCCCCCCACAGATCCCTCAGGATCACTTGGGACAGACCACACACCCACAAATCCCACAGCATTACTCGGGACTCCACACACCCACAGATCCCTATGATCACTCGGAAAACTACACATACCCGCAGATCTCCCAAAACACGGGACTACACCCACTCACCGATCCATCAGGATCAGTCGGGAGTCCACTCACCCACGTGATCTCTCAGGTTAACGGGACTCCACACACCCATAGATCCCTTCAAGATCACTCGAAACATTCCACACACCCACAGATCCCACAGAATCACGGGACAGTCCACACACCCACAGATCCCTCAGGATCACTTGGGAGTCCATACCTCCACAGATCCCTCAGCATCACTCGGGACTACACAAACCCACATATCCCGCAAGGATCACGCGGGTCTACACATACCCACAGATTCCTCAGGATCACGGGACACTCCACACACCCACAGATCCCTCAGGATCAGTCGGAACTCCACATGCCTACGGATACCTCAGGATCACTCGGGACTAACAGACCCACAGAGCCCTCTGGATCCACTCGAGACAATCCACACCCCAGAGATCCCTCAAGATCACTCTGGATTCCATACACCCACTGAATCCTCATGATCATGGGACACTCAGCGCACCCACAGAACCTCAGGATCATTCGGGACTGTTCACTGCCACAGATTCCTGTGGATCACTCGGGATTCCATACACGCACAGATCCTTCAGATCACTCGGGACTCCACACACCCACAGATCCTTCAGGATCACTCGGGACTCCAAACACCCACGGATGCCTCAGGATCACTCGGGACTCCACACACCCACAGATCCCTCAGAATCATCAGGACACTCCACACACCCACAGATTCCTTCAGGATCTCGGGACAATCCATACACTCACTGATCCCTGAGGGCACTTGGGACTCCACACGCCCACAGATCCCTCAGGATAACTCAGGACTACACACACTCACAGATCCCTCATGATTACTCGCAACGTTCACACTCCCACCGATCTCTCAGGATCACGGACACTCCACACACCCACAGATCCCTCAGGATCAGTCGGAACACCACATGCCCACGGATCCCTCAGGATCACTCGGGACTAACAGACCCACAGATCCCTCTGGATCACTTGGGACACTGCACAGACCACAGATCCTTCAGGGTCACTGGGGACTCCACACATCCCAGATAACTCAGGATCACTCGGGACAACACACACCCAGAGATCCCGCAGGATCTTGCGGGAGGTACACACACCCACGGATCCCTCAGGATCACTCGGGACAATCCACACCCCAGAGATCCCTCAAGATCACTCTGGATTCCATACACCCACTGAATCCGCATGATCATGGGACACTCAGCGCACCCACAGAACCCTCAGGATCATTCGGGACTGTTCACTGCCACAGATTCCTGTGGATCACTCAGGATTCCATACACCCACAGATCCATCAGGATCACTCGGAACTCGACACAGCCACGGAACCCTCAGGATTACTTGGGACACTCCACACACCCACAGATCCCTCATGATCACTCGGGATTCGACACACCCACAGATCACTCAGGATCACTCGCACTCCACATAACCCACAGATCCCTGAGGATCAATCGGGACACTCCACACACCCACAGATCCTTCAGTATCTCGGGACAATCCACACACTCACTGATCCCTCAGGATCACTCGGGACTACACAGACCCACAGTTCCCTCAGGATCACGGGACACTCTATACACCCACAGATCTCTCAGATCACTCGGGACTCCACACATCCACAGACCACTCAGGATCACTCGGGACTCCATACACTCACAGATGCCTCAGTATATTCTCGGGACTACACACACCCACAGATCCCTTTGATTACTCGGGACTCCACACACCCACCGATCTCTCAAGATCACGGGAGACTCCACACACCCACTGATCCCTCAGGATTACTCGGACTAACAGACCCACAGATCCCTCTGAATCACTTGGGACACTGCCCAGACCACTAATCCCTCAGGGTCACTAATGATTTCACACACCCACAGATCCCTCAGGATCACTCGGAACTACACCCCCCCCACAGATCCCTCAGGATCACTTGGGACAGACCACACACCCACAAATCCCACAGCATTACTCGGGAATCCACACACCCACAGATCCCTATGATCACTCGGAAAACTACACATACCCGCAGATCTCCAAAACACGGGACTACACCCACTCACCGATCCATCAGGATCAGTCCGGAGTCTCCACACACCTACGGATCTCTCAGGTTAACGGGACTCCACACACCCATAGATCCCTCAAGATCACTCGAAACATTCCACACACCCACAGATCCCACAGAATCACGGGACACTCCACACACCCACAGATCCCTCAGGGTCACGGGATACTGCACAGACCCACAGATCCCTCAGAGCACTCGAGACTCCACACACCAACAGATTTATCAGGATGACTCGGGACTAACAGACCCACAGATCCCTCTGGATCACTCGGGAAACTGCACAGACTGCTAATTCCTCAGGGTCACTGAGGACTTCACACACCACTAATCCATTAGGATAATTCGGGACTACACACACCCGCAGATCCTCATGATCACTCGGGATTCCACACACTCACAGATCCCTCAGGATCACGGGACACTCCACACACCCACAGATTTTAACGAACACGGACACACCACACACCCACAGATGCCTTAGGATCACTCAAGATTCCACACACCCACAGATCCCTCAGGATCACTCTGGATTCGACACACCCGCTGATCCCTCAGGATTACTCGGGACTAACAGACCCACAGATCCCTCTGAATCACTTGGGACACTGCCCAGACCACTAATCCCTCAGGGTCACTAACGATTTCACACACCCACAGATCCCTCAGGATCACTAGGAACTACACCCCCCCCCACAGATCCCTCAGGATCACTTGGGACAGACCACACACCCACAAATCCCACAGCATTACTCGGGACTCCACACACCCACAGATCCCTATGATCACTCGGAAAACTACACATACCCGCAGATCTCCCAAATCACGGGACTACACCCACTCACCGATCCATCAGGATCAGTTGGGAGTCCAAACACGGATCTCTCAGGTTAACGGGACTCCACACACCCAAAGATCCCTCAAGATCACTTGAAACATTCCACACACCCACAGATCCCACAGAATCACGGGACACTCCACACACCCACAGATCCCTCAGGATCACTTGGGAGTCCATACCTCCACAGATCCCTCAGGATCACGCGGGACACTCCACACACACAGAGATCCCTCAAGATCACTCTGGATTCCATACGCCCACTGAACCTTCATGATCACGGGACACTCAACGCACCCACAGAACCCACAGGACCATCGGGACTCTACAGACACCCACAGATCCCTCAGGATCACTCGGGACTCTACACAGCCATAGATCCCTCAGGATTAGTTGGAACTCCACATGCCCACGGATCCCTCAGGATCACTCGGGACTAACAGAACCACAGATCCCTCAGGATCACTCAGGACTAACAGAACCACAGATCCCTCAGGGTCACTCGGGACAATCCAAACACCCAGAGATCCCTCAAGATCACCCTCGATTCCATACACCCACTGAACCCTCATGATTACAGGACACCCAACGCACCCACAGAACCCTCAGGATCACTCGGGACTCCTCACTGCCGCAGATCCCTCAGGATCACTCGGGATTCCATACACCCACAGATCCCTCAGGTTCACTCGGGACTCCACACACCCACAGATCCTTCAGGATCACTCGGGACTACACAGACCCACAGATCCCTCAGGGTCACGGGATACTGCACAGACCCACAGATCCCTCAGAGCACTCGAGACTCCACACACACACAGATTTATCAGGATGACTCGGGACTAACAGACCCACAGATCCCTCTGGATCACTCCGGAAACTGCACAGACTGCTAATTCCTCAGGGTCACTGAGGACTTCACACACCACTAATCCATTAGGATAAATCGGGACTACACACACCCGCAGATCCCTCATGATCACTCGGGATTCCACACACTCACAGATCCCTCAGGATCACGGGACACTCCACACACCCACAGATTTTAACGAACACGGACACACCACACACCCACAGATGCCTTAGGATCACTCAAGATTCCACACACCCACAGATCCCTCAGGATCACTCTGGATTCGACACACCCGCTGATCCCTCAGGATTACTCGGGACTAACACACCCACAGATCCCTCTGAATCACTTGGGACACTGCCCAGACCACTAATCCCTCAGGGTCACTAACGATTTCACACACCCACAGATCCCTCAGGATCACTAGGAACTACACCTCCCCCCCCCACAGATCCCTCAGGATCACTTGGACAGACCACACACCCACAAATCCCACAGGATTACTCGGGACTCCACACACCCACAGATCCCTATGATCACTCGGAAAACTACACATACCCGCAGATCTCCCAAATCACGGGACTACACCCACTCACCGATCCATCAGGATCAGTCCGGAGTCCACACACCCACGGATCTCTCAGGTTAACGGGACTCCACACACCCAAAGATCCCTCAAGATCACTTGAAACATTCCACACACCCACAGATCCTACAGAATCACGGGACACTCCACACACCCACAGATCCCTCAGGATCACTTGGGAGTCCATACCTCCCCACAGATCCCTCAGGATCACGCGGGACTACACACACCCACAGATCCCTCAGGATCACTCGGGGACACTCCACACACACAGAGATCCCTCAAGATCACTCTGGATCCATACGCCCACTGAACCTTCATGATCACGGACACTCAACGCACCCACAGAACCCACAGGACCATCGGACTCTACACACACCCACAGATCCCCTCAGGATTACTCAGGATTCCATACACCCACAGATCCATCAGGATCACTCGGGACTCTACACAGCCATAGATCCCTCAGGATTACTCGGGACACTCCACACACCCACAGATCCCTCAGAATCACTCGGGATTCGACACACCCACAGATCCCTCAGGATCACTCGGGACTCCACACACCCACAGATCCCTCAGAATCAATCAGAACACTCCACACACCCACAGATCCTTCAGGATCACTTGGGAGACTCCATACACCCACAGATCCCTCAGGATAACTCAGGACTACACACACTCACAGATCCCTCATGATTACTCGCAACTTCACACACCCACTGATCTCTCAGGATCACGGGAGACTCCACACACCCACAGATCCCTCAGGATTAGTTGGAACTCCACATGCCACGGATCCCTCAGGATCACTCGGGACTAACAGAACCACAGATCCCTCAGGATCACTCAGGACTAACAGAACCACAGATCCCTCAGGGTCACTCGGGACAATCCAAACACCCAGAGATCCCTCAAGATCACCCTCGATTCCATACACCCACTGAACCCTCATGATTACCGGACACCCAACGCACCCACAGAACCCTCAGGATCACTCGGGACTCCTCACTGCCGCAGATCCCTCAGGATCACTCGGGATTCATACACCCACAGATCCCTCAGGTTCACTCGGGACTCCACACACCCACAGATCCTTCAGGATCACTCGGGACTCCACACTCACAGATCCCTCAGGTGCACTCTGGATTCCATACACCCACAGATCACTCAGGATCACTCAGGAACGCCATACATTCACAGATCCTTCAGGAGCACTTGGACTCCACACACCCACAGATCCCTCAGGATCACTCAGTTTTCCACACACCCACAGATCTCTCAGGATCACTCGGGACTCCACACACCAACAGATCCCTCAGGTGCATTTTGGAATCTACACAGCCACAGATCCCTCAGGAATACTCGGGACACTCCACGTACCCTCAGATCCCTCAGGATCACTCGGGTTTCCATACATCCACAGATCCCTCTGGATCACGGGACACTGCATGCACCGAAAGATCTCTCAGGAAAACGGACACGCTACAGACTCCCAGATGCCTTAGGATCACTCGAGATTCCACACACCCACAGATCCCTTAAGATCACTCGAGATTCCACACACGCACAAATCCCATCTCACACCACTCGGGGACAACCTTCACATCACCCACAATCCTCAGGATCACGGACACTCCACAGACCCACAGATCCCTCAATCACTCGGGACTCCACACACGCACAGATCCCTCAGGATAAATCGGGACTACACACACCCACAGATCGCTCATGATCACTCGGGATCACCACACCCCACAGACCTTCAGGATCACTCGAACTACACACACCCACAGATCCACAGGATCACGGGACACTCCACACACCCACGGATCCCTCAGGATCACTTGGGACTCCATACCTCCACATATCCCTCAGGATCACTCGGGCACTCCACACACCCAGAGATCCCTCAGGATCACTTGGGATTCCATACACCCACTGATCTCTCAGGATCACTCGGGACTCCACACACCCACAGATCCTTCTGGTTCACTCGGACTGCACACACTCACAGATCCCTCAGGCACACTGATCTCAATAGCCCTGATCCCATGATCCCGACATACACGACACCACACACCCACACAACCCTCAGGATCACTCGGGACACCTCACTGCCACAGATCCCTCAGAATCAGTTGGACTCTCCCACACACCCACAGATCCCTCAGTATACCGATTCCTAACATCCACAGATTCATCAGGATCACTCGAGACTCTACACAACCACAGATCCCTCAGGATTACTCGGGACACTCCACACACCCTCAGATCCTTCAGATCTTGGGACAATCCACACACTCACTGTTTCCCTCAGGATCACTCGAGGACTCCACCACCCACAGATCGTTCAGGATCACTCGGGACTACACATACCACACAGACCCTCAGGATCACGGATACTGCAAAGACCCACAGATCCCTCAGATCACTCGGGACTCCACACACCCGCAGATCCCTCATGATCGGGACTCCACACACCCACAGATCCCTCAGGATGACTCGGGACTAACACACACCCACAGATCCCTCTGGATCAATCGGGAAACTGCACAGACTGCTAATCCCTCAGGGTCACTGAGGACTTGACACACCCACTGATCCACGGGATCACCGGACCCCCCCCACCCACAGATCCCTCAGGATCACATCCCGGGACAGTCCACACACCTACCCCTCAGATCCCTAAGGATACTCGGGACTCCACACACCCACAGATCCCAATGATCACTCGAAAACTACACATGCCCGCAGATCTCTCAGGATCACGGACTACACCCACCCACCGATCCATCAGGATCAGTCTCGAGTCCACACACACGGATCTCTCAGGGTCACAGGACTCCAGACACCCAAAGATCCCTCAAGATTACTCGGGACAATCCACACGTCCACAGATCCCTCAGGATCACGGAACACTACACATACCCAAAGATCCTTCAGGATCACTCGACTCCACACACCCCACAGATCCCTCAGACACTCGGGACTGACACCACAGACCCACAGAATCACGGACACTCCACACACCCACAGATCCATCAGGATCACTTGGGACTCCATACCTCCACAGATACCTCAGGATCACTCAGGACTACACACAACACACTGATCCCGCAGGATCATGCGGGACTACACACACCCACAGATCCCTCAGGATCACTCGGGACAGTCCACGACACCCACAGATCCCTAAGGATTACTCGGGACTCCACACACCCACAGATCCCTATGATCACTCGGAAAACTACACATACCCGCAGATCTCCCAAATCACGGGACTACACCCACTCACCGATCCATCAGGATTAGTCGGGAGTCCACACACCCACGGATCTCTCAGGTTCACGGACTCCACACACCCACAGATCCCTCAGGATCACTTGGGAGTCCATACCTCCACAGATCCCTCAGGATCACTCGGGACTCTAAACAGCCACAGATCCCTCAGGATTACTCGGGACACTCCACACACCCACAGATCCCTCAGGATAACTTGGGATTCGACACACCCACAGATCCCTCAGGATCACTCGGGGCGGCACACAACCCACAGATCCCTCAGATCAATCGGGACACTCCACACACCCACAGATCCTTCAGGATCTCGGGACAATCCACACACTCACTGATCCCTCAGGATTACTCGGACTCCACACACCCACTGATCTCTCAGGATCGCGGCAGACTCCACACACCCACAGATCCCTCAGGATTTCTCGGGACTCACACACCCACAGATCCCTATGATCACTCGGAAAACTACACATACCCGCAGATCTCCCAAATCACGGGACTACACCCACTCACCGATCCATCAGGATCAGTCGGGAGTCCACACACCCACGGATCTCTCAGGTTCACGGGACTCCACACACCCAAAGATCCCTCAAGATTACTCGAAACACTCCACACACCCACAGATCCCACAGAATCACGGGACACTCCACACACCACAGATCCCTCAGGATCACTTGGGAGTCCATACCTCAAAAGATCCCTCAGGGTCACTCGGGACTACACACACCACAGATCCAGCAGGATCACGCGGGACTACATATACCCACAGATCCCTCAGGACACTCGGGACACTCCACACACCCACAGATCCCTCAGGATCACTCGGGACAATCCACACCCTGAGATCCCTCAAGATCACTCTGGATTCCATATGCCCACTGAACCTTCATGATCACGGGACACTCAATGCACCCCAGAACCCTCGGGATCACGGGGGACTCCTCACTGCCACAGATCCCTCAGGATCACTCGGGATTCCACACACCCACAGATCCTTCAGGATCACTCAGAACTCCACACACCCACAGATCCCTCAGTTGCACTCTAGATTCCATAAACCCAGTGATCCCTCATGATCACGGGACATTCAACGCACCCACAGATCACTCAGGATCACTCGGGACTCTCCACACACCCACAGATCCCTCAGGATTACTCAGGATTCCATGCACCCACAGATCCATCAGGATCACTCGGGACTCTACACAGCCATAGATCCCTCAGGATTACTGGGGACACTCCACACACCCACAGATCCCTCAGGATCACTCGGGATTCGACACACCCACAGATGTCTCAGGATCACTCGGCACTCCACACACCCACAGATCCCTCAGGATCACTCGGGATTCGACACACCCACAGATGTCTCAGGATCACTCGGGACTCCACACACCCACAGATCCCTCAGAATCAATCAGGACACTCCACACACCCACAGATCCTTCTGGATCTCGGGACAATCCACACACTCACTGATCCCTGAGGGTCACTTGGGACTCCACACAACCACAGATCCCTCAGGATAGCTCAGGACTACACACACTCACAGATCCCTCATGATTACTCGCAACTTCACACACCCACCGGTCTCTCAGGATCACGGGAGACTCCACACACCCACAGTTCACTCAGGATCAGTCGGAACACCACATGCCCACGGATCCCTCAGGATCACTCGGGACTAACAGATCTACAGATCCTCTGGATCACTTGGGACACTGCACAGACCACAGATCCCTCAGGGTCACTCGGGACTCCACACATCCACAGATCCCGCAGGATCTTGCGGGAGTACACCCACCCACGGATCCCTCAGGATCACTCGGGACAATCCACACACCCAAAGATCCCTCAAGAAAACTCTGGATTCCATACACCCACTGAACCCTCATGATCATGGGACACTCAACGCACCCACAGAACTCTCAGGATCACTCGGGACTGCTCACTGCCACAGATTCCTGTGGATCACTCGGGATTCCATACACCCACAGATCCCTCAGGATCACTCGGGACTCCACACACCCACAGATCCTTCAGGATCACTCGGGACTCCACACACCCACAGATCCCTCAGGATCACTCAGGACTCTACACAGCCACAGATCCCTCAGGATTACTCGGGACACTCCACACACCCACCGATTCCTCAGGATAACTTGGGATTCGACACACCCACAGATCCCTCAGGATCACTCGGGACGGCACACAACCCACAGATCCCTCAGGATCAATCGGGACACTCCACACACCCACAGATCCTTCAGGATCTCAGGACAATCCACACACTCACTGATCCCTCAGGACTACTCGGACTCCACACACCCACAGATCCCTCAGGATCGCGGGAGACTCCACACACCCACAGATCCCTCAGGATTACTCGGGACTCCACACACCACAGATCCCTATGATTACTCGAAAAACTACACATGCCCGCAGATCTCCCAGGATCACGGGACTACACCCACTCACCGATCCATCAGGATCAGTCGAGAGTCACCCGCCCACGGATCTCTCAGGTTAACGGGACTCCACACACCCAAAGATCCCTCAAGATCACTCGAAACACTCCACACACCCACAGATCCCTCTGGATCACTCGGGACACTGCACAGACCACAGATCCCTCAGGGTCACTTGGGACTCCACTAATCCACAGATCCCTCAGGATCACTGAGGACTACACACACCCACAGATCCTGCAGAACACGGAACACCCCACACACCCAGAGATCCCTCAGGATCACTTGGGACGCCATACCTTCACAGATCCTTCAGGAGTACTCGGACTCCACACACCCACAGATCCCTCAGGATCACTCGGGACTACACACACCCACAGATCCCTCATGATTACTCGCAACTCCACACACCCACTGATCTCTCAGGATCTCGGGAGACTCCACACACCCACAGATCCCTCAGGATCAGTCGGAACTCCACACGCCCACGGACCTTCAGGATCACTCGGGACTAACAGAACCACAGATCCCTCAGGGTCACTCGGTTCTCCACATATCCACAGATAACTCAGGATCACTCGGGACAACACACACCCACAGATCCCGCAGGATCTTGCGGGAGTACACCCACCCACAGATCCCTCAGGATCACTCGGGACAATCCACACACCCAGTGATCCTTCAGGATCACTCTGGATTCCATACACCCACTGAACCCTCATGATTACAGGACACTCAACGCACCCACAGAACCCTCAGGATCACTCGGGACTCCTCACTGCGACAGATCCCTCAGGATCACTCGAGATTCCATACACCCACAGATCCTTCAGGATCACTCAGGACTCTCCGCACACCCACAGATCCCTCAGGATTACTCGGATCCATACACCCATATATCCATCAGGATCAGTCGGGACTCTATACAGCCACAGATCCCTCAGGATCTCGGGAAATCCACACACTCACTGATCCCTCAGGATCACTCGGGACTACACAGACCCACAGTTCCCTCAGGATCACGGGACACTCTACACACCCACAGATATCTCAGATCACTCGGGACTCCACATATCCACAGACCACTCAGGATAACTCGGGACTCCACACACCCACCGATCTCTCAGGATCACGGGAGACTCCACACACCCACAGATCCCTCTGGATCACTCGGAATACTGCACAGACCACAGATCCCTCAGGGCACTCGGGACTCCACACATCCACTGATCCCTCAGGATCACTCGGGACTACACACACCCACAGATCCTACAGAACATGGACGCCCCACACACCCACAGATCCCTCAGAATCACTTGGGACGCCATACCTTCACAGATCCTTCAGGAACACTTGGACTCCACACACCCACAGATCCCTCAGGATTACTCGGGATCCATACACCCATATATCCATCAGGATCAGTCGGGACTCTATACAGCCACAGATCCCTCAGGATCTCGGGAAATCCACACACTCACTGATCCCTCAGGATCACTCGGGACTACACAGACCCACAGTTCCCTCAGGATCACGGGACACTCTACACACCCACAGATATCTCAGATCACTCGGGACTCCACATATCCACAGACCACTCAGGATAACTCGGGACTCACACACCCACCGATCTCTCAGGATCACGGGAGAATACACACACCCACAGATCCCTCTGGATCACTCGGAATACTGCACAGACCACAGATCCCTCAGGGCACTCGGGACTCCACACATCCACTGATCCCTCAGGATCACTCGGGACTACACACACCCACAGATCCTACAGAACATGGGACGCCCACACACCCACAGATCCCTCAGAATCACTTGGGACGCCATACCTTCACAGATCCTTCAGGAACACTTGGACTCCACACACCCACAGATCCCTCAGGATCAATCGGGACTACACCCACCCACAGATCCCTCATGATTACTCGGTACTCCACACACCCACCGATCTCACAGGATCACGGGAGACTCCACACACCCAAAGATCCCTCTGGATCACTCGGGACACTGTACAGACCACAGATCCCTCAGGGTCACTGGGGACTCCACACACCCACAGATCCCTCAGGATCACTTGGGACGCCATACTTCCACAGATCCTTCAGGAGCACTCGGACTCCACACACCAACAGATCCCTCAGGATCACTCGGGACTACACAGACCCACAGATCCCTCAGGATCACTCGGGACTCCACACACCCACAGATCCCTCAGGATAAATCGGGACTACCCACACCCACAGATCCCTCATGATCACACGGGATTCCACACACCCACAGATCCCTCAGGATCACTGGGGACACTCCACACACCAGAGATCCCTCAAGATCACTCTGGATTCCATACACCCACTGAACCCTCAAGATCACTGGACACTCAACACACCCACAGAACTCTCAGGATCAATCGGGACTACACCCACCCACAGATTCCTGTGGATCACTCGGGGCACTCCACACACCCAGAGATCCCTCAGG
>NW_027275603.1:0-54668 GCF_030028105.1 Mobula birostris | reverse complement strand
TGCTGTAAACATCAACACAAAAAAGTTGTTATCTCAGTGCATGTAATGCTTAGACAATACAAATAGTATACATTTCAATTTTACACCAAAGCACTTACTTCAAACCTAATGGAAACAACTTAGATTAACTTCCCACATGATTCTGAGATGTCTGAAAGTTGTTTCATACCTGTGCACATAAAGACAAAAAAATGATTTCAAGGTGAATAGAATGCTTTGACATAAAAGTAGTATACATTTCAATTGTACTCAAAAGTCCTGACTGCAAACGTAATGCAAACACATTTGGTTAACTTCCCACATGTGTATGAGTAGGTTTAAAGTTGTTTCATGCCTCAGTTCATCAAGACAAAAAAGTTACTTTCTCAGTGCTACCATGTTCTGACATTAAGGTAGTATACATCTCAATTTTCCACCAAAGTACTTACTCCAAACCTAATGGAAACACTTTAGGTTACATTCCCAAATGATTAAGAGTAGTTTGAAAGTTGTTTCATGGCTGTACACATCAACACAAAAAAGTTGTTATCTCAGTGCATGTAATGCTTAGACAATACAAATAGTATACATTTCAATTTTACACCAAAGCACTTACTGCAAACCAAATGGAAGCAACTTAGATTAACTTCCGACATGATTCTGAGATATCTGAAAGTTGTTTCATAACTGTGCACATCAAGACAAAAAAGTTGTTTTCTCAGCGCATGCAATGCTTTTACAATACAAATAGTATACATTTCAATTTTACACCAAAGTACTTATTGCAAACCTAATGGAAACAACTTAGATTAACTTCCCACATGATTCTGAGTAGTTTGAAAGTTGTTTCATGGCTGTACACATCAACACAAAAAAATGATTTCACAGTGAATAGAATGCTTTGACATAAAAGTAGTGTACATTTCAATTGTACTCAAAAGTCCTGACTGCAAACCTAATGCAAACACATTTGTTAACTTCCCACATGTGTATGAGTAGGTTTGAAGTTGTTTCATGCCTCAGTTCATCAAGACAAAAAAGTTATTTTCTCAGTGCTACCATGTTCTGACATTAAGGTAGTATACATCTCAATTTTCCACCAAAGTACTTACTGCAAAACTAATGGAAACACTTTAGGTTACATTCCCAAATGGTTAAGAGTAGTTTGAAAGTTGTTTCATTGCTGTACACATCAACACAAAAAAGTTGTTATCTCAGTGCATGCAATGCTTAGAGAATACAAATAGTATACATTTCAATTTTACACCAAAGCACTTACTGCAAACCTAATGGAAACACTTTAGGTTAACTTCCCACAAGATTCTGAGATGTCTGAAAGTTGTTTCATACCTGTGCACACAAAGACAAAAAAGTTGATTGCTCAGGGAATAGAATGCTTTGACATAAATGTAGTTTCCATTTCAATTGTACTCAAAAGTCCTGACTGCAAACCTAATGGAAACACCATAGGTTAACTTTCCACATGATTATCAGTAGCTTGAAAGTTGTTCCATGGCTGTACACATCAACACAAAACAGTTGTTATCTCAGTGCATGCAATGCTTAGACAATACAAATAGTATACATTTCAATTTTACACCAAAGCACTTACTGCAAACCTAATGGAAACACTTTAGGTTAACTTCCCACAAGATTCTGAGATGTCTGAAAGTTGTTTCATACCTGTGCACACAAAGACAAAAAAGTTGATTTCACAGTGAATAGAATGCTTTGACATAAAAGTAGTATACATTCCAATTGTACTCAAAAGTCCTGACTGCAAAGCTAATGCAAACACATTTGGTTAACTTCCCAGATGAGTATGACTAGGTTTAAAGTTGTTTCATGCCTCAGTTCATCAAGACAAAAAAGTTACTTTCTCAGTACTACTATGCTCTGACATTAAGGTAGTATACATCTCAATTTTACACCAAAGTACTTACTGCAAACTAATGGAAACACCTTAGGTTAACTTCCCACATGATTATGAGTAGTTTGAAAGTTGTTTCATGGCTGTACACATCAACACAAAAAAGTTGTTATCTCAGTGCATGCAATGCTTAGACAATACAAATAGTATACATTTCAATTTTACACCAAAGTACTTACTGCAAACCTAATGGAAACAACTTAGATTAACTTCCCACATGATTCTGAGATGTCTGAAAGTTGTTTCATACCTGTGAACATCAAGACAAAAAAGTTGATTTCACAGTGAATAGAATGGTTTGACATAAAAGTAGTATACATTTCAATTGTACTCAAAAGTCCTGACTGCAAACCTAATGCAAACACATTTGGTTAACTTCCCACATGTGTATGAGTAGGTTTAAAGTTGTTTCATGCCTCAGTTCATCAAGACAAAAAAGTTACTTTCTCAGTGCTACTATGTTCTGACATTAAGGTAGTATACATCTCAATTTTCCACCAAATTCCTTACTGCAAACCTAATGGAAACACTTTAGGTTACATTCCCAAATGATTATGAGTAGTTTGAAAGTTGTTTCATTGCTGTACACATCAACACAAAAAAGTTGTTATCTCAGTGCATGCAATGCTTAGAGAATACCAATAGTATACATTTCAATTTTACACCAAAGCACTTACTGCAAACCTAATGGAAACAACTTAGATTAACTTCCCACATGATTCTGAGATGTCTGAAAGTTGTTTCATACCTGTGCACATAAAGAGAAAAAAGTTGATTTCTCAGTGAATAGAATGCTTTGACATAAATGTAGTTTCCATTTCAATTGTACTCAAAAGTCCTGTCTGGAAACCGAATGGAAACAAATTAGGTTAACTTTCCACATGATTATGAGTAGTTTGAAAGTTGTTTCATGGCTGTACACATCAACACAAAAAAGTTGTTATCTCAGTGCATGCAATGCTTAGACAATACAAATAGTATACATTTCAATTTTACACCAAAGCACTTACTGCAAACCAAATGGAAACAACTTAGATTAACTTCCCAGCTGATTCTGAGATGTCTGAAAGTTGTTTCATACCTGTGCACATCAAGACAAAAAAGTTGTTTTCTCAGTGCATGCAATGCTTTTAAAATACAAATAGTATACATTTCAATTTTACACCAAAGCACTTACTGCAAACCTAATGGAAACACTTTAGGTTAACTTCCCACATGATGCTGAGATGTCTGAAAGTTGTTTCATACCTGTGCACATAAAGACAAAAAAGTTGATTTCACAGTGAATAGAATGCTTTGACATAAAAGTAGTATACATTTCAATTTTACACCAAAACACTTACTGCAAACCTAATGGAAACACTTTAGGTTAACTTCCGACATGATTCTGAGATGTCTGAAAATTGTTTCATACCTGTGCACATAGAGACAAAAAAGGTGATTTCACAGTGAATAGAATGCTTTGACATATACGTAGTATACATTTCAATTGTACTCAAAAGTCCTGTCTGCAAACCTAATGGAAACACCTTAGGTTAACTTCCCACATGATTATGAGTAGTTTGAAAGTTGTTTCATTGCTGTAAACATCAACACAAAAAAGTTGCTATCTCAGTGCATGCAATGCTTAGACAATACAAATAGTATACATTTCAATTTTACACCAAAGCACTTACTGCAAACCTAATGGAAACAACTTAGATTAACTTCCCACATGATTCTGAGATGTCTGAAAGTTGTTTCATACCTGTGCACATAAAGACAAAAAAATGATTTCACAGTGAATAGAATGCTTTGACATAAAAGTAGTATACATTTCAATTGTACTCAAAAGTCCTGACTGCAAACGTAATGCAAACACATTTGGTTAACTTCCCACATGTGTATGAGTAGGTTTAAAGTTGTTTCATGCCTCAGTTCATCAAGACAAAAAAGTTACTTTCTCAGTGCATACTATTTCTGACATTAAGGTAGTATGCATCTCAAATTTCCACCAAAGTGCAGAGTACAAACCATTGGGAAACATTTTAAGTTAACTTCCCACATGATTATGAGTAGTTTGAAAGTTGTTTCATGGCTCTACACATGAACACAAAAATGTTGTTAACTCAGGGCATACAATGGTTAGATAATACAATAATACAAATAGTATACAGTTCAATTTTACACCAAAGTACTTACTGCAAACCTAATGGAAACACCTTAGGTTAACTTCCACATGATTAGGAGTAGTTTGAAAGTTGGTTGATGGCTCTACACATGAAAACAAAAAAGTTGTTATCTCAGTACATACAATACTAAGACAATACAAAAAGTATACATTTCAATTTTACTCCAAAGTACTTACGGCAAACCTAATGGAAACACCTTTGGTTAACTTCCCACATGAGTATGAGTAGGTTGAAAGTTGTTTCATGCCTCTGTTATCAAGACATATAAGTTACTTTCTCAGTGCATACTATGTTCTGACATTAAGGTGGTATAGATCTCAATTTTCCACCAAAGTGCAGAGTGGAAACCATTGGGAAACATTTTAAGTGAACTTCCCACATGATTATGAGTAGTTTGAAAGTTGTTTCATGCCTCTGTTGATCAAGACAAAAAAGTCAGTTTCTCAGTGCATGCTATGTTCTGACATCAATGTAGTATACATCTCAATTTTTCCATCAAGGTACAGAGTGCAAACCATTGGGATACATTTTAAGTTAACTTCCCACATGTTTCTGAGTTGTTTGAAAGTTGTCTCATGGCTCTACACATCAACAAAAAAATTTTGTTAACTCAGGGCATAGAATGTTTAGATAATACAAATAGTATACATTTCAATTTTACACCAAAGTACTTACTGCAAACCTAATGGAAACACCTTAGATTAACTTCCCACATGTTTCTGAGTTGTTGAAAGTTGGTTCATGGCTCTACACATGAAAACAAAAAAGTTGTTATCACAGTGCATACAATGCAAAGACAGTACAAATAGTCTACATTTCAATTTTACTCCAAAGCACTTACTGCAAACCTAATGGAACACCTTTGGGTTAACTTCCCACGTCAGTATGAGTAGGCTGAAAGCTGTTTCATGCCTCTGTTCATCAAGACAAAAAAGTTACTTTCTCAGTGCATACTATGTTCTGACATTAAGGTAGTATACATCTCAATTTCCCACCAAAGTGCAGAGTGCAAACCATTGGGAAACATTTTAAGTTAACTTCCCACATGATTATGAGTAGTTTGAAAGTTGTTTCATGGCTCTACACATGATCACAAAAATGTTGTTAACTCAGGGCATACAATGGTTAGATAATACAAATAGTATTCAGTTCAATTTTACACCAAAGTACTTACTACAAACCTAGTGGAAACACCTTTGGTTAACTTCCCACATGATTAGGAGTAGTTTGAAATTTGGTCCATGGCTCTACACATGAAAACAAAAAAGTTGTTATCTCAGTGCATTCAATACTAAGACAATACAAAAAGTATACATTCAATTTACTCCAAAGGACTTACTGCAAACCTAATGGAAACACCTTTGGTTAACTTCCCACATGAGTATGAGTAGGTTGAAAGTTGTTTCATGCCTCTGTTCATCAAGACAAAGAAGTTACTTTCTCAGTGCATACTATGTTCTGACATTAAGGTAGTATACATTTCAATTTTTCCATCAAAGTGCAGGGTGTAAACCATTGGGATACATTTTAAGTTAACTTCGCACATGTTTCTGAGCTGTTTGAAAGTTGTCTCATGGCTCTACACATCAACAAAAAAAAATTGTTAACTCAGGGCATAGAATGGTTAGATAACACAAATAGTATACAGTTCAAGTTTACACCAAAGTACTTACTGCAAACCTAATGGAAACACCTTAGGTTAAATTCCCACATGTTTCTGAGTTGTTTGAAAGTTGTATTATGCTCTGCACATCAAGGCAAAAAAGTTATTTTCTCAGTGCAGACTATGCTTTTACAATACAAGTAGCATACATTTCAATTTTACACCAAAGTACTTACTGCAAACCTAATTGAAACACCTTAGGTTAACTTCCCACATGATTATGAGTAGTTTGAAAGTTTGAAAGTTGGTTCATGGGTCTACACATGAAAACAAAAATGTTGTTTTCTCAGTGCATACAGTACTAAGACAATACAAATAGTATACATTTCAATTTTACTCCAAAGCACTTACTGCAAACCAAATGGAAACACCTTTGGTTAACTTCCCACATCAGTATGAGTAGGTTAAAGTTGTTTCATGCCTCTGTTCATCAAGACAAAAAAGTTACTTTCTCAGTGCATACTATGTTCTGACATTAAGGTAGTATACATCTGAATTTTCCACCAAAGTGCAAGAGTGCAAACCATTGGGAAACATTTTAAGTTAACTTCCCACATGATTATGAGTAGTTTGTAAGTTGTTTCATGGCTCTACACATGCACACAAAAATGTTGTTAACTCAGGGGATACAATGGTTAGATAATACAAATATTATACAGTATAAGTTTACACCAAAGTACTTACTGCAAACCTAATGGAAACACCTTAGGTTAACTTCCCACATGATTAGGAGTAGTTTGAAAGTTGGTTCATGGATATACACATGAAAACAAAAAAGTTATTAACTCATTGCATACAATACTAAGACAATACAAAAAGTATACATTTCAATTTTTCTAGAAAGCACTTACTCCAAACCTAATGGAAACACCTTTGGTTAACTTCCCACATGAGTATGAGTAGTTTGAAAGTTGTTTCATGCCTCTGTGTATCAAGACAAAAAAGTTACTTTCTCAGTGCATACTTTGTTCTGACATAAAGTTAGTATACATCTCAATTTTCCACCAAAGTACAGAGTGCAAACCATTGGGATACATTTTAAGTTAACTTCCCACATGCTTCTGAGTTGTTGAAAGTTGTCTCATGGCTCTACACATCAACACAAAAATGTTGTTAACTCAGTGCATACAATGCTTAGATAATACAAATAGTATACATTTCAATTTTACACCAAAGTACTTACTGCAACCCCAATGGAAACACCTTAGGTTAACTTCCCACATGTTTCTGAGTTGTTTGAAAGTTGTATTATGACTCTGCACATCAAGGCAAAAAAGTTATTTTCTCAGTGCAGACTATGCTTTTACAATACAAGTAGCATACATTTCAATTTTACACCAAAGTACTTACTGCAAACCTAATTGAAACACCTTAGGTTAACTTCCCACATGATTATGAGTAGTTTGAAAGTTTGAAAGTTGTTCATGGGTCTACACATGTAAACAAAAATGTTGTTATCTCAGTGCATACAGTACTAAGACAATACAAATAGTATACATTTCAATTTTACTCCAAAGCACTTACTGCAAACCTAATGGAAACACCTTTGGATAACTTCCCACATCAGTATGAGTAGGTTAAAGTTGTTTCATGCCTCTGTTCATCAAGACAAAAAAGTTACTTTCTCAGTGCATACTATGTTCTGACATTAAGGTAGTATACATCTGAATTTTCCACCAAAGTGCAGAGTGCAAACCATTGGGAAACATTTTAAGTTAACTTCCCACATGATTATGAGTAGTATGTAAGTTGTTTCATGGCTCTACACATGCACACAAAAATGTTGTTAACTCAGGGGATACAATGGTCAGATAATACAAATATTATACAGTATAAGTTTACACCAAAGTACTTACTGCAAACCTAATGGAAACACCTTAGGTTAACTTCCCACATGATTAGGAGTAGTTTGAAAGTTGGTTCATGGCTATACACATGAAAACAAAAAAGTTATTAACTCATTGCATACAATACTAAGACAATACAAAAAGTATACATTTCAATTTTCTAGAAAGCACTTACTCCAAACCTAATGGAAACACTTTGGTTAACTTCCCACATGAGTATGAGTAGTTTGAAAGTTGTTTCATGCCTCTGTGTATCAAGACAAAAAAGTTACTTTCTCAGTGCATACTTTGTTCTGACATAAAGTTAGTATACATCTCAATTTTCCACCAAAGTGCAGAGTGCAAACCATTGGGATACATTTTAAGTTAACTTCCCACATGTTTCTGATTTGTTTGAAAGTTGTCTCATGGCTCTACACATCAACACAAAAATGTTGTTAACTCAGTGCATACAATGCTTAGATAATACAAATAGTATACATTTCAATTTTACACCAAAGTACTTACTGCAACCCCAATGGAAACTCCTTAGGTTAACTTCCCACATGTTTCTGAGTTGTTTGAAAGTTGTATTATGGCTCTGCACATCAAGGCAAAAAAGTTATTTTCTCAGTGCAGACTATGCTTTTACAATACAAGTAGCATACATTTCAATTTTACACCAAGTACTTAATGCAAACCGAATTGAAACACCTTAGGTTAACTTCCCACATGATTATGAGTAGTTTGAAAGTTTGAAAGTTGGTTCATGGGTCTACACATGAAAACAAAATGTTGTTATCTCAGTGCATATAGTACTAAGACAATACAAATAGTATACATTTCAATTTTACTCCAAAGCACTTACTGCAAACCAAACGGAAACACCTTTGTTAACTTCCCACATCAGTATGAGTAGGTTAAAGTTGTTTCATGCCTCTGTTCATCAAGACAAAAAAGTTACTTTCTCAGTGCATACTATGTTCTGACATTAAGGTAGTATACATCTGAATTTTCCACCGAAGTGCAGAGTGCAAACCATTGGGAAACATTTTAAGTTAACTTCCCACATGATTATGAGTAGTTTGTAAGTTGTTTCATGGCTCTACACATGCACACAAAAATGTTGTTAACTCAGGGGATACAATGGTTAGATAATACAAATATTATACAGTTCAAGTTTACACCAAAGTACTTACTGCAAACCTAATGGAAACACCTTAGGTTAACTTCCCACATGATTAGGAGTAGTTTGAAAGTTGGTTCATGGCTATACACATGAAAACAAAAAAGTTATTAACTCATTGCATACAATACTAAGACAATACAAAAAGCATACATTTCAATTTTTCCAGAAAGCACTTACTCCAAACCTAATGGAAACACCTTTGGTTAACTTCCCACATGAGTATGAGTAGTTTGAAAGTTGTTTCATGCCTCTGTGTATCAAGACAAAAAAGTTACTTTCTCAGTGCATACTTTGTTCTGACATAAAGTTAGTATACATCTCAATTTTCCACCAAAGTGCAGAGTGCAAACCATTGGGATACATTTTAAGTTAACTTCCCACATGTTTCTGAGTTGTTTGAAAGTTGTCTCATGGCTCTACACATCAACACAAAAATGTTGTTAACTCAGTGCATACAATGCTTAGATAATACAAATAGTATACATTTCAATTTTACACCAAAGTACTTACTGCAACCCCAATGGAAACACCTTAGGTTAACTTCCCACATGTTTCTGAGTTGTTTGAAAGTTGTATTATGGCTCTGAACATCAAGGCAAAAAAGTTATTTTCTCAGTGCAGACTATGCTTTTACAATACAAGTAGCATACATTTCAATTTTACACCAAAGTACTTACTGCAAACCTAATTGAAACACCTTAGGTTAACTTCCCACATGATTATGAGTAGTTTGAAAGTTTGAAAGTTGGTTCATGGGTCTACACATGAAAACAAAAATGTTGTTTTCTCAGTGCATACAGTACTAAGACAATACAAATAGTATACATTTCAATTTTACTCCAAAGCACTTACTGCAAACCAAATGGAAACACCTTTGGTTAACTTCCCACATCAGTATGAGTAGGTTAAAGTTGTTTCATGCCTCTGTCATCAAGACAAAAAAGTTACTTTCTCAGTGCATACTATGTTCTGACATTAAGGTAGTATACATCTGAATTTTCCACCAAAGTGCAGAGTGCAAACCATTGGGAAACATTTTAAGTTAACTTCCCACATGATTATGAGTAGTTTGTAAGTTGTTTCATGGCTCTACACATGCACACAAAAATGTTGAGGGGATACAATGGTTAGATAATACAAATATTATACAGTATAAGTTTACACCAAAGTACTTACTGCAAACCTAATGGAAACACCTTAGGTTAACTTCCCACATGATTAGGAGTAGTTTGAAAGTTGGTTCATGGCTATACACATGAAAACAAAAAAGTTATTAACTCATTGCATACAATACTAAGACAATACAAAAAGTATACATTTCAATTTTTCTAGAAAGCACTTACTCCAAACCTAATGGAAACACCTTTGGTTAACTTCCCACATGAGTATGAGTAGTTTGAAAGTTGTTTTCATGCCTCTGTGTATCAAGACAAAAAAGTTACTTTCTCAGTGCATACTTTGTTCTGCCATAAAGTTAGTATACATCTCAATTTTCCACCAAAGTGCAGAGTGCAAACCATTGGGATACATTTTAAGTTAACTTCCCACATGCTTCTGAGTTGTTTGAAAGTTGTCTCATGGCTCTACACATCAACACAAAAATGTTGTTAACTCAGTGCATACAATGCTTAGATAATACAAATAGTATACATTTCAATTTTACACCAAAGTACTTACTGCAACCCCAATGGAAACACCTTAGGTTAACTTCCCACATGTTTCTGAGTTGTTTGAAAGTTGTATTATGGCTCTGCACATCAAGGCAAAAAAGTTATTTTCTCAGTGCAGACTATGCTTTTACAATACAAGTAGCATACATTTCAATTTTACACCAAAGTACTTACTGCAAACCTAATTGAAACACCTTAGGTTAACTTCCCACATGATTATGAGTAGTTTGAAAGTTTGAAAGTTGGTTCATGGGTCTACACATGTAAACAAAAATGTTGTTATCTCAGTGCATACAGTACTAAGACAATACAAATAGTATACATTTCAATTTTACTCCAAAGCACTTACTGCAAACCTAATGGAAACACCTTTGGATAACTTCCCACATCAGTATGAGTAGGTTAAAGTTGTTTCATGCCTCTGTTCATCAAGACAAAAAAGTTACTTTCTCAGTGCATACTATGTTCTGACATTAAGGTAGTATACATCTGAATTTTCCACCAAAGTGCAGAGTGCAAACCATTGGGAAACATTTTAAGTTAACTTCCCACATGATTATGAGTAGTATGTAAGTTGTTTCATGGCTCTACACATGCACGCAAAAATGTTGTTAACTCAGGGGATACAATGGTCAGATAATACAAATATTATACAGTATAAGTTTACACCAAAGTACTTACTGCAAACCTAATGGAAACACCTTAGGTTAACTTCCCACATGATTAGGAGTAGTTTGAAAGTTGGTTCATGGCTATACACATGAAAACAAAAAAGTTATTAACTCATTGCATACAATACTAAGACAATACAAAAAGTATACATTCTCAATTTTCTAGAAAGCACTTACTCCAAACCTAATGGAAACACCTTTGGTTAACTTCCCACATGAGTATGAGTAGTTTGAAAGTTGTTTCATGCCTCTGTGTATCAAGACAAAAAAGTTACTTTCTCAGTGCATACTTTGTTCTGACATAAAGTTAGTATACATCTCAATTTTCCACCAAAGTGCAGAGTGCAAACCATTGGGATACATTTTAAGTTAACTTCCCACATGTTTCTGAGTTGTTTGAAAGTTGTCTCATGGCTCTACACATCAACACAAAAATGTTGTTAACTCAGTGCATACAATGCTTAGATAATACAAATAGTATACATTTCAATTTTACACCAAAGTACTTACTGCAACCCCAATGGAAACTCTTAGGTTAACTTCCCACATGTTTCTGAGTTGTTTGAAAGTTGTATTATGGCTCTTGCACATCAAGGCAAAAAAGTTATTTTCTCAGTGCAGACTATGCTTTTACAATACAAGTAGCATACATTTCAATTTTACACCAAAGTACTTAATGCAAACCGAATTGAAACACCTTAGGTTAACTTCCCACATGATTATGAGTAGTTTGAAAGTTTGAAAGTTGGTTCATGGGTCTACACATGAAAACAAAAATGTTGTTATCTCAGTGCATACAGTACTAAGACAATACAAATAGTATACATTTCAATTTTACTCCAAAGCACTTACTGCAAACCAAACGGAAACACCTTTGGTTAACTTCCCATATCAGTATGAGTAGGTTAAAGTTGTTTCATGCCTCTGTTCATCAAGACAAAAAAGTTACTTTCTCAGTGCATACTATGTTCTGACATTAAGGTAGTATACATCTGAATTTTCCACCGAAGTGCAGAGTGCAAACCATTGGGAAACATTTTAAGTTAACTTCCCACATGATTATGAGTAGTTTGTAAGTTGTTTCATGGCTCTACACATGCACACAAAAATGTTGTTAACTCAGGGGATACAATGGTTAGATAATACAAATATTATACAGTTCAAGTTTACACCAAAGTACTTACTGCAAACCTAATGGAAACACCTTAGGTTAACTTCCCACATGATTAGGAGTAGTTTGAAAGTTGGTTCATGGCTATACACATGAAAACAAAAAAGTTATTAACTCATTGCATACAATACTAAGACAATACAAAAAGTATACATTTCAATTTTTCCAGAAAGCACTTACTCCAAACCTAATGGAAACACCTTTGGTTAACTTCCCACATGAGTATGAGTAGTTTGAAAGTTGTTTCATGCCTCTGTGTATCAAGACAAAAAAGTTACTTTCTCAGTGCATACTTTGTTCTGACATAGAGTTAGTATACATCTCAATTTTCCACCAAAGTGCAGAGTGCAAACCATTGGGATACATTTTAAGTTAACTTCCCACATGTTTCTGAGTTGTTTGAAAGTTGTCTCATGGCTCTACACATCAACACAAAAAATGTTGTTAACTCAGTGCATACAATGCTTAGATAATACAAATAGTATACATTTCAATTTTACACCAAAGTACTTACTGCAACCCCAATGGAAACACCTTAGGTTAACTTCCCACATGTTTCTGAGTTGTTTGAAAGTTGTATTATGGCTCTGAACATCAAGGCAAAAAAGTTATTTTCTCAGTGCAGACTATGCTTTTACAATACAAGTAGCATACATTTTCAATTTTACACCAAAGTACTTACTGCAAACCTAATTGAAACACCTTAGGTTAACTACCCACATGATTATGAGTAGTTTGAAAGTTTGAAAGTTGGTTCATGGGTCTACACATGAAAACAAAAATGTTGTTATCTCAGTGCATACAGTACTAAGACAATACAAATAGCATACATTTCAATTTTACTCCAAAGCACTTACTGCAAACCTAATGGAAACACCTTTGGTTAACTTCCCACATGAGTATGAGTAGGTTGAAAGTTGTTTCATGCCTCTGTTCATCAAGACAAAACAGTTACTTTCTCAGTGCATACTATGTTCTAACATTAAGGTAGGATACAGCTGAATTTTCCACCAAAGTGCAGAGTGCAAACAATTGGGAAACATTTTAAGTTAACTTCCCACATGATTATGATTAGTTTGAAAGTTGCTTCATGGCTCTACACATCAACACAAAAATGTTGTTAACTCAGGGCATACAATGGTTAGATAATACAAATAGTATACAGTTCAATTTTACACCAATCTACTTCCTGCAAACCTAATGGAAACACCTTAGGTTAACTTCCCACATGATTAGGAGTAGTTTGAAAGTTGGTTCATGGCTCTACACATGAAAACAAAAAAGTTATTATCTCAGTGCATACAATACTAAGACAATACAAAAAGTATACATTTCAATTTTTCTACAAAGCACTTACTCCAAACCTAATGGAATCACCTTTGGTTAAATTCCCACATGAGTATGAGCAGGTTGAAAGTTGTTTCATGCCTCTGTTCATCAAGACAAAAAAGTTACTTTCTCAGTGCATACTATGTTCTGACATTAAGTTAGTATACATCTCAATTTTCCACCAAAGTGCAGAGTGCAAACCATTGGGATGCATTTTAAGTTAACTTCCCACATGTTTCTGAGTTGTTTGAAAGTTGTCTCATGGCTCTACATATCAACAGAAAAATATTGTTAACTCAGTGCATACAATGCATAGATAATACAAATAGTATACATTTCAATTTTACACCAAAGTACTTACTGCAAACCTAATGGAAACACCTTTGGTTAATTTCCCACATGAGTGTGAGTAGGTTGAAAGTTGTTTCATGCCTCTGTTCATCAAGACAAAAAAGTTACTTTCTCAGTGCATAATATGTTCTGACATTGAGGTAGTATACATCTCAATTTTCCACCAAAGTGCAGAGTGCAAACCATTGGGAAATATTTTATGTTAACTTCCCACATGATTATGAGTAGTTTGAAAGTTGCTTCATGGCTCTACACATCAACACAAAAATGTTGTTAACTCAGGGCATACAATGGTTAGATAATACAAATAGTATACATTTCAATTTTACACCAAAGTTCTTACTGCAAACCTAATGGAAACACCTTAGGTTTACTTCCCACATGTTTCTGAGTTGTTTGAAAGTTGTATTATGGCTCTGCATATCAAGGCAAAAAAGTTGTTTTCTCGGTGCATACAATGCTTTTACAATACAAATAGTATACAGTTCAAGTTTACACCAATCTACTTACTGCAAACCTAATGGAAACACCTTAGGTTAACTTCCCACATGATTAGGAGTAGTTTGAAAGTTGGTTCATGTATCTACACATGAAAACAAAAAAGTTATTATCTCAGTGCATACAATACTACGACAATAGAAATAGTATAGATTTCAATTTTACTCCAAAGCACTTACTGCAAACCTAATGGAAACAGCTTTGGTTAACTTCCCACATGAGTATGAGTAGGTTAAACTTGTTTCATGCCTCTGTTCATCAAGAGAAAAAAGTTACTTTCTCAGTGCATACTATGTTCTGACATTAAGGTAGGATACAGCTGAATTTTCCACCAAAGTGCAGAGTGCAAACCATTGGGAAAGATTTAAGTTAACTTCCCACATGAGTATGAGTAGTTTGAAAGTTGTTTCATGGCTCTGCAGATAATCACAAAAATGTTGTTAACTCAGGGCATACAATGCTTTTACAATACAAATAGTATACATTTCAATTTTACACCAAAGTACTTACTGCAAACCTAATGGAAACACCTTAGGTTAACTTCCCAAATGATTGTGAGTTGTTTGAAAGACGTATTATGGCTCTGCACATCAAGACAAAAAAGTTGTTTTCTCAGTGCATACTATGTTCTGACATTAAGTTAGTATACATCTCAATTTTCCACCAAAGTGCAGAGTGCAAACCATTGGGATGCATTTTAAGTTAACTTCCCACATGTTTCTGAGTTGTCTGAAAGTTGTATTATGGCTCTGCACATCAAGGCAAAAAAGTTGTTTTCTCGGTGCATACAATGCTTTTACAATACAAATAGTATACATTTCAATTTTACACCAAAGTACTTACTGCAAACTTAATGGAAACACCTTAGGTTAACTTCCCACATGACTATGAGTAGTTTGAAAGTTGGTTCATGGCTCTACACATGAAAACAAAAAAGTTGCTATCTCAGTGCCTACAATATTAAGACAATACAAATAGTGTACATTTCTATTTTACTCCAAAGCACTTACTGCAAACCTAATGGAAACACCTTTGCTTAACTTCCCACATGAGTATGAGTAGGTTGAAAGTTGTTTCATGCCTCTGTTCATCAAGACAAAAAAGTTACTTTCTCAGTGCTTAATATGCTCTGACATTAAGGTAGTATACCTCTGAATTTTCCACCAAAGTGCAAAGTGCAAACCATTGGGAAACTTTATAAGTTAACTTCCCACATGATTATGAGTAGTTTGAAAGTTGGTTCATGGCTCTACTCATGAAAACAAAAAAGTTGTTATCTCAGTGCATACAATACTAAGACAATACAAATAGTATACATTTCAATTTTACTCCAAAGCACTTACTGCAAACCTAATGGAAACACCTTTGGTTAACTTCCCACATGAGTATGAGTAGGTTGAAAGTTGTTTCATGCCTCTGTTCATCAAGACAAAAATGTTGTTAACTCAGGGCATACAATGGTTGTATAATACAAATAGTATAACTGTCAATTTTACACCAAAGTACTTACTGCAAACCTGATGGAAACACCTTATGTTAACTTCCCAAATGATTATGAGTAGTTTGTAAGTTGTTTCATTGCTCTACACATGTTCACAAAAAAGTTGTTATCTCAGTGCATACAATGCTTAGGTTCTACAAATAGTATACATTTCAATTTTACACCAAAGTACATACTGCAAACCTAATGGAAACACCTTAGGTTAACTTTCCACATGATTCTGAGTTGTTTCAAAGTTGTATTATGGCTCTGCACATCAAGACAAAAAAGTTGTTTTCTCAGTGCATACAATGCTTTTACAATACAAATAGTATACATTTCAATTTTACACTAAGGTACTTACTGCAAACCTAATGGAAACACCTTAGCTTTACTTCCCACATGATTATGAGTAGTTTGAAAGTTGGTTCATGGCTCTACACATGAAAACAAAAATGTTGTTATCTCAGTGCATACAGTACTAAGACAATACAAATAGTATACATTTCAAATTTACTCCAAAGCACTTATTGCAAACCTAATGGAAACACCTTTGGTTAACTTCCCACATGAGTATGAGTAGGTTAAAGTTGTTTCATGCCTTTGTTCTCAATACAAATAAGTTACTTTCTCAGTGCATACTATGTTCTGACATTAAGGTAGTATACATCTCAATTTTCCACCAAAGTGCAGAGTGCAAACCATTGGGAAACATTTTAAGTTAACTTCCCACATGATTATGAGTAGTTTGTAAGTTGTTTCATGGCTCTACACATGCACACAAAAATGTTGTTAACTCGGGGCATACAATGGTTAGATAATACAAATAGTATACAGTTCAAGTTTACACCAAAGTACTTACTGCAAACCTAATGGAAACACAGGTTAACTTCCCTCATGATTAGGAGTAGTTTGAAGGTTTTTTCATGGCTCCACACATCAAAACAAAAAAGTTGTTATCCCAGTGCTTACAATGCTTATATTATACAAATAGTATACATTTCAATTTTACACCAAAGTACACACTGCAAACCTAATGGAAACACCTTAGGTTAACTTCCCACATGATTATGAGTAGTTTGAAAGTTTTTTCATGGCTCCACACATCAACACAAAAAAGTTGTTATCTCAGTGCATACAATACTAAGACAATACAAATAGTATACATTTCAATTTTACTCCAAAGCACTTACTGCAAACCTAATGGAAACACCTTTGGTTAACTTCCCACATGAGTATGAGTAGGCTGAAAGTTGTTTCATGCCTCTGTTCATCAAGACATGTAAGTTACTTTCTCAGTGCATACTATGATCTGACATTAAGGTAGTATACATCTCAATTTTTCACCGAAGTGCAGAGTGGAAACCATTGGGAAACATTTTAAGTGAACTTCCCACATGATTATGAGTAGTTTGAAAGTTGGTTCATGCCTGTGTTGATCAAGACAAAAAAGTTACTTTCTCAGTGCATACTATGTTCTGACATTAATGTAGTATACATCTCAATTTTTCCATCAAGGTACAGAGTGCAAACCATTGGGATACATTTTACGTTAACTTCCCACATGTTTCTGAGTTGTTTGAAAGTTGTCTCATGGCTGTACAGATCAACAAAAAAATTTTGTTAACTCAGGGAATAGAATGGTTAGATAATACAAATAGTATACATTTCAATTTTACACGAAAGTACTTACTGCAAACCTAATGGAAACACTTTAGATTAACTTCCCACATGTTTCTGAGTAGTTTGAAAGTTGGTTCATGGCTCTACACATGAAAACAAAAAAGTTGTTATCTCAGTGCATACAATACAAAGACAATACAAATAGTATAAATTTCAATTTTACTCCAAAGCGCTTACTGCAAACCTAATGGAAACACCTTTGGTTAACTTCCCACGTCAGTATGAGTTGGCTGAAAGTTGTTTCATGCCTCTGTTCATCAAGACAAAAAAGTTACTTTCTCAGTGCATACTATGTTCTGACTTTAAGGTAGTATACATCTCAATTTTCCACCAAAGTGCAGAGTGCAAACCATTGGGAAACATTTTAAGTTAACTTCCCACATGATTATGAGTAGTTTGAAAGTTGTTTCATGGCTCTACACATGATCACAAAAATGTTGTTAACTCAGGGCATACAATGGTTAGATAATACAAATAGTATTCAGTTCAATTTTACACCAAAGTACTTACTGCAAACCTAATGGAAACCCCTTAGGTTAACTTCCCACATGATTATGAGTAGTTTGAAAGTTGGTTCATGGCTCTACACATGAAAACAAAAAATTTGTTATCTCAGTGCATACAATACAAAGACAATACAAATAGTATACATTTCAATTTTACTCCAAAGCACTTACTGCAAACCTAATGGAAACACCTTTGGTTAACTTCCCACATGAGTATGAGTAGGTTAAAGTTGTTTCATGCCTCTGTTCATCAAGGCAAAAAAGTTACTTTCTCAGTGCATACTATGTTCTGACATTACAGTAGTATACATATTAATTTTCCACCAAAGTGCAGAGTGCAAACCATTGGGAAACATTTTAAGTTAACTTCCCACATGATTATGAGTAGTTTGCAAGTTGTTTCATGGCTCCACACATACACAGGAAAATGTTGTTTTCTCAGTGCATACAATGCTTAGATAATACAAATAGTATACATTTCAATTTCACTCCAAAGTACATACTGCAAACCTAATGGAAACTCCTTATGTTAACTTCCCAAAAGATTATGAGTAGTTTGAAAGTTTTTTCATGGCTCCACACATCAACACAAAAAAGTTGTTATCTCAGTGTATACAATGCTTAGATAATACAAATAGTATACATTTCAATTTTACACCAAAGTACATACTGCAAACCTAATGGAAACCCCTTAGGTTAACTTCCCACATGATTATGAGTAGTTTGAAAGTTGGTTCATGGCTCTACACATGAAAACAAAAAAGTTGTTATCTCAGTGCATACAATACAAAGACAATACAAATAGTATACATTTCAATTTTACTCCAAAGCACTTACTGCAAACCTAATGGAAACACCTTTGGTTAACTTCCCACATGAGTATGAGTAGGTTAAAGTTGTTTCATGCCTCTGTTCATCAAGGCAAAAAAGTTACTTTCTCAGTGCATACTATGTTCTGACATTACAGTAGTATACATATTAATTTTCCACCAAAGTGCAGAGTGCAAACCATTGGGAAACATTTTAAGTTAACTTCCCACATGATTATGAGTAGTTTGCAAGTTGTTTCATGGCTCCACACATACACAGGAAAATGTTGTTTTCTGAGTGCATACAATGCTTAGATAATACAAATAGTATACATTTCAATTTCACTCCAAAGTACATACTGCAAACCTAATGGAAACTCCTTATGTTAACTTCCCAAAAGATTATGAGTAGTTTGAAAGTTTTTTCATGGCTCCACACATCAACACAAAAAAGTTGTTATCTCAGTGTATACAATGCTTAGATAATACAAATAGTATACATTTCAATTTTACACCAAAGTACATACTGCAAACCTAATGGAAACACCTTAGGTTAACTTCCCACATGTTTCTGAGTTGTTTCAAAGTTGTATTATGGCTCTGCACATCAAGACAAAAAAGTTGTTATCTCAGTGCACACAATGGTAAGACAATAGAAATAGTATACATTTCAATTTTACTCCAAAGGACTTACTGCAAACCTAATGGAAAAACCTTTGGTTAACTTCCCACATCAGTATGAGTAGGTTAAAGTTGTTTCATGCCTCTGTTCATCAAGACAAAAAAGTTACTTTCTCAATGCATACAATGTTCTGACATTAAGGTAGTATACATCTCAATTTTCCACCAAAGTGCAGGGTGCAAACCATTGGGAAATATTTTAAGTTAACTTCCCACATGATTATGAGTAGTTTGTAAGTTGTTTCATGGCTCCACACATGCACACAAAAATGATGTTATCTCAGTGCATACAATGCTTAGATAATACAAATAGTATACATTTCAATTTTACTCCAAAGTACATACTGCAAACATAATGGAAACACCTTAGGTTAACTTCCCACATGTTTCTGAGTTGTTTGAACGTTGTATTATGGCTCTGCAGATCAAGACAAAAAAGTTGTTTTCTCAGTGCATACAATCCTTTTACAATACAAATAGTATACATTTCAATTTTTGCACTAAAGTACTTACTGCAAACCTAATGGAAACCCCTTAGGTTAACTTCCCACATGATTATGAGTAGTTTGAAAGTTGGTTCATGGCTCTACACATGAAAACAAAAAAGTTGTTATCTCAGTGCATTCAATACTAAGACAATACAAAAAGTATACATTTCAATTTTACTCCAAAGCACTTACTGCAAACCTAATGGAAACACCTTTGGTTTACTTCCCACATGAGTATGAGTAGGTTGAAAGTTGTTTCATGCCTCTGTTCATCAAGACAAAAAAGTTACTTTCTCAGTGCATACTATGTTCTGACATTAAGGTAGTATACATCTGAATTTTTCCATCAAGGTACAGAGTGTAAACGATTGGGTTACATTTTAAGTTAACTTCGCACATGTTTCTGAGTCGTTTGAAAGTTGTCTCATGGCTCTACACATCAACAAAAAAATTTTGTTAACTCAGGGCATAGAATGGTTAGATAATACAAATAGTATACAGTTCAAGTTTACACCAAAGTACTTACTGGAAAGCTAATGGAAACACCTTAGGTTAACTTCCCACATGATTAGGAGTAGTTTGAAAGTTGGTTCGTGACTCTACACATGAAAACAAAAAAGTTATTATCTCAGTGCATACAATACTAAGACAATACAAAAAGTATACATTTCAATTTTACTCCAAAGCACTTACGGCAAACGTAATGGAAACACCTTTGGTTAACTTCCCACATGAGTATGAGTAGGTTGAAAGTTGTTTCATGCCTCTGTTCATCAAGACAAAAAAGGTACTTTCTCAGTGCATACTATGTTCTGACATTAAGGTAGTATACATCTCAATTTTCCACCAAAGTGCTGAGTGCAAACCATTGGGAAACATTTTAAGTTACCTTCCCACATGATTATGAATAGTTTGAAAGTTGTTTCATGGCTCTACACATCAACACAAAAATGTTGTTAACTCAGGGCATACAATGGTTAGATAATACAAATAGTATACAGTTCAATTTTACACCAAAGTACTTACTGCAAACCTAATGGAAACACCTTCTGTTAACTTCCCAAATGATTATGAGTAGTTTGTAAGTTGTTTCATTGCTCTACACATGCACACAAAAAAGTTGTTATCTCAGTGCATACAATGCTTAGATACTACAAATAGTATACATTTCAATTTTACACCAAAGTACATACTGCAAACCTAATGGAAGCACCTTAGGTTAACTTCCCACATGATTATGAGTAGTTTGAAAGTTTTTTCATGGCTCCACACATCAACACAAAAAGTTGTTAACTCGGAGCATACAATGGTTAGATAATACAAATAGTATACAGTTCAAGTTTACACCAAAGTACTTACTGCAAACCTAATGGAAACACCTTAGGTTAATTTCCCACATGATTGTGAGTAGTTTGAAAGTTGGTTCATGGCTCTACACATGAAAACAAAAAAGTTGTTATCTCAGTGCCTACAATGCTTTTACAATACAAATAGTATACATTTCAATTTTACACTTAAGTACTTACTGCAAACCTAATGGAAACACCTTAGGTTAACTTCCCAGATGATTATGAGTAGTTTGAAAGTTGGTTCATGGCTCTACACATGAAAACAAAAAAGTTGTTAACTCTGTCCATACAATACTAAGACAATACAAATAGTATACATTTCAATTTTACTCCAAAGCACTTACTGCAAACCTAATGGAAACACCTTTGGTTAACTTCCCACATGAGTATGAGTAGGTTGAAAGTTGCTTCATGCCTCTGTTGATCAAGACAAAAAAGGTACTTTCTCAGTGCATAATATGTTCTGACTTTAAGTTAGTATACATCTCAATTTTCCACCAAAGTGCAGAGTGCAAACCATTGGGAAACATTTTAAGGTAACTTCCCACATGATTATGAGTAGTTTGAAAGTTGCATCATGGCTCTACACATGAACACAAAAATGTTGTTAACTCAGGGCATACAACGGTTAGATAATACAAATAGTATACAGATCAAGTTTACACAAAAGTACTTACTGCAAACCTATTGGAAACAGCTTAGGTTAACTTCCCACATGATTAGGAGTAGTTTGTAAGTTGTTTCATGGCTCTACACATCAACACAAAAATGTTGTTAACTCAGGGCATACAATGCTTAGATAATACAAATAGTATACAGTTCAAGTTTACACCAAAGTACTTACTGCAAACTTAATGGAAACACCTTAGGTTAACTTCCCACATGATAAGGAGTAGTTTGAAAGTTGGTTCATGCTCTACACATGAAAACAAAAAAGTTATTATCTCAGTGCATACAAAACTAAGACAATACAAAAAGTATACATTTCAATTTTACTCCAAAGCACTTACTGCAAACCCAATGGAAACACCTTTGGTTAACTTCGCACATGAGTATGAGTATTTTGAAAGTTGTTTCATGCCTCTGTGTATCAAGAGAAAAAAGTTACTTTCTCAGTGCATACTATGCTCTGACATAAAGTTAGTATACATCTCAATATTCCACCAAAGTGCAGAGTGCAAACCATTGGGATACATTTTAAATTAACTTCCCACATGTTTCTGAGTTGTTTGAAAGTTGTCTCATGGCTCTACACATCAACACAAAAATGTTGTTAACTCAGTGCATACAATGCTTTTACAATACAAATAGTATACATTTCCATTTTACACTAAAGTACTTCCTGCAATCCTAATGGAAACATCTTTGGTTAACTTCCCACATGAGTATGAGTAGGTTGAAAGTTGTTTCATGCCTCTGTTCATCAAGACAAAAAATGTTACTTTCTCAGTGCATACTATGCTTAGACAATACAAATAGTATACATTTCAATTTTACACCAAGGCACTTACTGCAAACCTAATGGAAACACCTTAGGTTAACTTCCCAAATGATTATGAGTTGTTTGAAAGTTGTATTATGTCTCTGCACAACAAGACATAAAAGTTGTTTTCTCAGGGCATACAATATTAATACAATACAAAAAGTATACATTTCAATTTTACTCCAAAGCACTTACTGCAAACCTACTGGAAACACCTTGGGTTAACTTCCCACATGTTTCTGAGTTGTTTGAAACTTGTATTATGGCTCTGCACATCAAGGCAAAAAAGTTATTTTCTCAGAGCATACTATGCTTTTACAATACAAGTAGCATACATTTCAATTTTCCACCAAAGTACATACTGCAAACTTAAAGGAAACACCTTTGGTTAATTTCCCACATGTTTCTGAGTTGTTTGAAAGTTGTATTATGGCTCTGCACATCAAGACAAAAAAGTTGTTTTCTCAGTGCATACAATGCTTTTACAATGCAAATAGTATACATTTCAATTTTACACCGAAGTACTTACTGGAAACATAATGGAAATACGTTCGGTTAACTTCCCACATGTTTCTGAGTTGTTTGAAAGTTGTATTATGGCTCTGCACATCAAGACAAAAAAGTTGTTTTCTCAGTGCATTCAATGCTTTTACAATACAAATAGCATACATTTCAATTTTACACCAAAGTACTTACTGCAAACCTAATTGAAACACCTTAGGTTAACTTCCCACATGATTATGAGTAGTTTCAAGGTTGGTTCATGGGTCTACAAATGAAAACAAAAATGTTGTTATCTCAGTGCATGCAGTACTAAGACAAAACAAATAGCATACATTTCAATTTTACTCCAAAGCACTTACTGCAAACCTAATGGAAACACCTTTGGTTAACTTCCCACATGAATATGAGTAGGTTGAAAGTTGCTTCATGGCTCTACACATCAACACAAACATGTTGTTAACTCAGGGCATACAATGGTTGGATAATACAAATAGTATAAATGTCAATTTAACACCAAAGTACTTACTGCAAACCTGATGGAAACACCTTATGTTAACTTCCGAAATGATTATGAGTAATTTGAAAGTTTTTTCATGGCTCCACACATCAACACAAAAAAGTTGTTATCTCAGTGCATACAATGCTTAGATAGTACAAATAGTATATATTTCAATTTTACACCAAAGTACATACTGCAAACATAATGGAAACACCTTTGGTTAACTTCCCACATGAGTAAGAGTAGGTTGAAAGTTGTTGCATGCCTCTGTTCATCAAGACAAAAAAGTTGTTAACTCAGGGCATACAATGGTTAGATAATACAAATAGTATACATTTCAATTTTACACGAAAGTACTTACTGCAAACCTAATGGAAACACCTTATGTTAACTTCCCAAATGATTATGAGTAGTTTGTAAGTTGTTTTATTGCTCTACACATGCACACAAAAAAGTTGTTATCTCAGTGCATACAATGCTTAGATATACAAATAGTATACATTTCAATTTTACACCAAAGGACATACTGCAAACCTAATGGAAACACCTTAGGTTAACTTTCCACATGTTTCTGAGTTGTTTCAAAGTTGTATTATGGCTCTGCACATCAAGACAAAAAAGTTGTTTTCTCAGTGCATACAATGCTTTTACAATACAAATAGTATACATTTCAATTTTACACTAAGGTACTTACTGCAAACCTAATGGAAACACCTTAGCTTTACTTCCCACATGATTATGAGTAGTTTGAAAGTTGGTTCATGGCTCTACACATGAAAACAAAAATGTTGTTATCTCAGTGCATACAGTACTAAGACAATACAAATAGTATACATTTCAAATTTACTCCAAAGCACTTATTGCAAACCTAATGGAAACACCTTTGGTTAACTTCCCACATGAGTATGAGTAGGTTAAAGTTGTTTCATGCCTTTGTTCTCAATACAAAAAAGTTACTTTCTCAGTGCATACTATGTTCTGACATTAAGGTAGTATACATCTCAATTTTCCACCAAAGTGCAGAGTGCAAACCATTGGGAAACATTTTAAGTTAACTTCCCACATGATTATGAGTAGTTTGTAAGTTGTTTCATGGCTCTACACATGCACACAAAAATGTTGTTAACTCGGGGCATACAATGGTTAGATAATACAAATAGTATACAGTTCAAGTTTACACCAAAGTACTTACTGCAAACCTAATGGAAACACAGGTTAACTTCCCTCATGATTAGGAGTAGTTTGAAGGTTTTTTCATGGCTCCACACATCAAAACAAAAAAGTTGTTATCCCAGTGCTTACAATGCTTATATTATACAAATAGTTTCCATTTCAATTTTACACCAAAGTACACACTGCAAACCTAATGGAAACACCTTAGGTTAACTTCCCACATGATTATGAGTAGTTTGAAAGTTTTTTCATGGCTCCACACATCAACACAAAAAAGTTGTTATCTCAGTGCATACAATACTAAGACAATACAAATAGTATACATTTCAATTTTACTCCAAAGCACTTACTGCAAACCTAATGGAAACACCTTTGGTTAACTTCCCACATGAGTATGAGTAGGCTGAAAGTTGTTTCATGCCTCTGTTCATCAAGACATGTAAGTTACTTTCTCAGTGCATACTATGATCTGACATTAAGGTAGTATACATCTCAATTTTTCACCGAAGTGCAGAGTGGAAACCATTGGGAAACATTTTAAGTGAACTTCCCACATGATTATGAGTAGTTTGAAAGTTGTTTCATGCCTCTGTTGATCAAGACAAAAAAGTTACTTTCTCAGTGCATACTATGTTCTGACATTAATGTAGTATACATCTCAATTTTTCCATCAAGGTACAGAGTGCAAACCATTGGGATACATTTTACGTTAACTTCCCACATGTTTCTGAGTTGTTTGAAAGTTGTCTCATGGCTGTACAGATCAACAAAAAAATTTTGTTAACTCAGGGAATAGAATGGTTAGATAATACAAATAGTATACATTTCAATTTTACACCAAAGTACTTTCTGCAAACCTATTGGAAACACCTTAGATTAACTTCCCACATGTTTCTGAGTAGTTTGAAAGTTGGTTCATGGCTCTACACATGAAAACAAAAAAGTTGTTATCTCAGTGCATACAATACAAAGACAATACAAATAGTATAAATTTCAATTTTACTCCAAAGCGCTTACTGCAAACCTAATGGAAACACCTTTGGTTAACTTCCCACGTCAGTATGAGTTGGCTGAAAGTTGTTTCATGCCTCTGTTCATCAAGACAAAAAAGTTACTTTCTCAGTGCATACTATGTTCTGACTTTAAGGTAGTATACATCTCAATTTTCCACCAAAGTGCAGAGTGCAAACCATTGGGAAACATTTTAAGTTAACTTCCCACATGATTATGAGTAGTTTGCAAGTTGTTTCATGGCTCCACACATACACAGAAAAATGTTGTTTTCTCAGTGCATACAATGCTTAGATAATACAAATAGTATACATTTCAATTTTACACCAAAGTACATACTGCAAACCTAATGGAAACACCTTAGGTTAACTTCCCACATGTTTCTGAGTTGTTTCAAAGTTGTATTATGGCTCTGCACATCAAGACAAAAAAGTTGTTATCTCAGTGCACACAATAGTAAGACAATAGAAATAGTATACATTTCAATTTTACTCCAAAGGACTTACTGCAAACCTAATGGAAAAACCTTTGGTTAACTTCCCACATCAGTATGAGTACGTTAAAGTTGTTTCATGCCTCTGTTCATCAAGACAAAAAAGTTACTTTCTCAATGCATACAATGTTCTGACATTAAGGTAGTATACATCTCAATTTTCCACCAAAGTGCAGGGTGCAAACCATTGGGAAATATTTTAAGTTAACTTCCCACATGATTATGAGTAGTTTGTAAGTTGTTTCATGGCTCCACACATGCACACAAAAATGATGTTATCTCAGTGCATACAATGCTTAGATAATACAAATAGTATACATTTCAATTTTACTCCAAAGTACATACTGCAAACATAATGGAAACACCTTAGGTTAACTTCCCACATGTTTCTGAGTTGTTTGAAAGTTGTATTATGGCTCTGCAGATCAAGACAAAAAAGTTGTTTTCTCAGTGCATACAATCCTTTTACAATACAAATAGTATACATTTCAATTTTTGCACTAAAGTACTTACTGCAAACCTAATGGAAACCCCTTAGGTTAACTTCCCACATGATTATGAGTAGTTTGAAAGTTGGTTCATGGCTCTACACATGAAAACAAAAAAGTTGTTATCTCAGTGCATTCAATACTAAGACAATACAAAAAGTATACATTTCAATTTTACTCCAAAGCACTTACTGCAAACCTAATGGAAACACCTCTGGTTTACTTCCCACATGAGTATGAGTAGGTTGAAAGTTGTTTCATGCCTCTGTTCATCAAGACAAAAAAGTTACTTTCTCAGTGCATACTATGTTCTGACATTAAGGTAGTATACATCTGAATTTTTCCATCAAGGTACAGAGTGTAAACGATTGGGTTACATTTTAAGTTAACTTCGCACATGTTTCTGAGTCGTTTCAAAGTTGTCTCATGGCTCTACACATCAACAAAAAAATTTTGTTAACTCAGGGCATAGAATGGTTAGATAATACAAATAGTATACAGTTCAAGTTTACACCAAAGTACTTACTGGAAAGCTAATGGAAACACCTTAGGTTAACTTCCCACATGATTAGGAGTAGTTTGAAAGTTGGTTCGTGACTCTACACATGAAAACAAAAAAGTTATTATCTCAGTGCATACAATACTAAGACAATACAAAAAGTATACATTTCAATTTTACTCCAAAGCACTTACGGCAAACGTAATGGAAACACCTTTGGTTAACTTCCCACATGAGTATGAGTAGGTTGAAAGTTGTTTCATGCCTCTGTTCATCAAGACAAAAAAGGTACTTTCTCAGTGCATACTATGTTCTGACATTAAGGTAGTATACATTTCAATTTTACACCAAAGTACACACTGCAAACCTAATGGAAACACCTTAGGTTAACTTCCCACATGATTATGAGTAGTTTGAAAGTTTTTTCATGGCTCCACACATCAACACAAAAAGTTGTTATCTCAGTGCCTACAATGCTTTTACAATACAAATAGTATACATTTCAATTTTACACTTAAGTACTTACTGCAAACCTAATGGAAACACCTTAGGTTAACTTCCCACATGATTATGAGTAGTTTGAAAGTTGGTTCATGGCTCTACACATGAAAACAAAAAAGTTGTTAACTCTGTCCATACAATACTAAGACAATACAAATAGTATACATTTCAATTTTACTCCAAAGCACTTACTGCAAACCTAATGGAAACACCTTTGGTTAACTTCCCACATGAGTATGAGTAGGTTGAAAGTTGCTTCATGCCTCTGTTGATCAAGACAAAAAAGGTACTTTCTCAGTGCATAATATGTTCTGACTTTAAGTTAGTATACATCTCAATATTCCACCAAAGTGCAGAGTGCAAACCATTGGGATACATTTTAAGTTAACTTCCCACATGTTTCTGAGTTGTTTGAAAGTTGTCTCATGGCTCTACACATCAACACAAAAATGTTGTTAACTCAGTGCATACAATGCTTTTACAATACAAATAGCATACATTTCAATTTTACACTAAAGTACTTCCTGCAATCCTAATGGAAACATCTTTGGTTAACTTCCCACATGAGTATGAGTAGGTTGAAAGTTGTTTCATGCCTCTGTTCATCAAGACAAAAAATGTTACTTTCTCAGTGCATACTATGCTTAGACAATACAAATAGTATACATTTCAATTTTACACCAAGGCACTTACTGCAAACCTAATGGAAACACCTTAGGTTAACTTCCCAAATGATTATGAGTTGTTTGAAAGTTGAATTATGTCTCTGCACATCAAGACATAAAAGTTGTTTTCTCAGGGCATACAATATTAATACAATACAAAAAGTATACATTTCAATTTTACTCCAAAGCACTTACTGCAAACCTACTGGAAACACCTTGGGTTAACTTCCCACATGTTTCTGAGTTGTTTGAAACTTGTATTATGGCTCTGCACATCAAGGCAAAAAAGTTATTTTCTCAGAGCATACTATGCTTTTACAATACAAGTAGCATACATTTCAATTTTCCACCAAAGTACATACTGCAAACTTAAAGGAAACACCTTTGGTTAACTTCCCACATGTTTCTGAGTTGTTTGAAAGTTGTATTATGGCTCTGCACATCAAGACAAAAAAGTTGTTTTCTCAGTGCATACAATGCTTTTACAATGCAAATAGTATACATTTCAATTTTACACCGAAGTACTTACTGGAAACATAATGGAAATACGTTCGGTTAACTTCCCACATGTTTCTGAGTTGTTTGAAAGTTGTATTATGGCTCTGCACATCAAGACAAAAAAGTTGTTTTCTCAGTGCATTCAATGCTTTTACAATACAAATAGCATACATTTCAATTTTACACCAAAGTACTTACTGCAAACCTAATTGAAACACCTTAGGTTAACTTCCCACATGATTATGAGTAGTTTGAAAGTTGGTTCATGGCTCTACAAATGAAAACAAAAATGTTGTTATCTCAGTGCATGCAGTACTAAGACAAAACAAATAGCACACATTTCAATTTTACTCCAAAGCACTTACTGCAAACCTAATGGAAACACCTTTGGTTAACTTCCCACATGAATATGAGTAGGTTGAAAGTTGCTTCATGGCTCTACACATCAACACAAACATGTTGTTAACTCAGGGCATACAATGGTTGGATAATACAAATAGTATAAATGTCAATTTAACTCCAAAGTACTTACTGCAAACCTGATGGAAACACCTTATGTTAACTTCCGAAATGATTATGAGTAATTTGAAAGTTTTTTCATGGCTCCACACACCAACACAAAAAAGTTGTTATCTCAGTGCATACAATGCTTAGATAGTACAAATAGTATATATTTCAATTTTACACCAAAGTACATACTGCAAACATAATGGAAACACCTTTGGTTAACTTCCCACATGAGTAAGAGTAGGTTGAAAGTTGTTGCATGCCTCTGTTCATCAAGACAAAAAAGTTGTTAACTCAGGGCATACAATGGTTAGATAATACAAATAGTATACATTTCAATTTTACAAGAAAGTACTTACTGCAAACCTAATGGAAACACCTTATGTTAACTTCCCAAATGATTATGAGTAGTTTGTAAGTTGTTTTATTGCTCTACACATGCACACAAAAAAGTTGTTATCTCAGTGCATACAATGCTTAGATATACAAATAGTATACATTTCAATTTTACACCAAAGGACATACTGCAAACCTAATGGAAACACCTTAGGTTAACTTTCCACATGTTTCTGAGTTGTTTCAAAGTTGTATTATGGCTCTGCACATCAAGACAAAAAAGTTGTTTTCTCAGTGCATACAATGCTTTTACAATACAAATAGTATACATTTCAATTTTACACTAAAGTACTCACTACAAACCTAATGGAAACACCTCAGGTTAACTTCCCACATGATTATGAGTAGTTTGAAAGTTGGTTCATGGCTCTACTCATGGAAACAAAAAAGTTGTTATCTCAGTGCATACAATACTAAGACAATACAAATAGTATACATTTCAATTTTACTCCAAAGCACTTACTGCAAACCTAATGGAAACACCTTTGGTTAACTTCCCACATGAGTATGAGTAGGTTAAAGTTGTTTCATGCCTCTGTTCATCAAGACAAAAAAGTTACTTTCTCAGTGCATACTATGTTCTGACATTAAGGTAGTATACATCTCAATTTTCCACCAAAGTGCAGAGTGCAAACCATTGGGATGCATTTTAAGTTAACTTCCCACATGTTTCTGAGTTGTTTGAAAGTTGTCTCATGGCTCTACACATCAACACAAAAATGTTTTAAACTCAGTGCATACAATGCATAGATAATACAAATAGTATACATTTCAATTTTACACCAAAGTACTTACTGCAACCCTAATGGAAACACCTTAGGTTTACTTCCCACATGTTTCTGAGTTGTTTGAAAGTTGTATTATGACTCTGCACATCAAGGCAAAAAATTTGTTTTCTTGGTGCATATAATGCTTTTACAATACAAATAGTATACAGTTCAAGTTTACACCAATCTACTTACTGCAAACCTAATGGAATCACCTTTGGTTAACTTCCCACATGAGTATGAGTAGGTTGAAAGTTGTTTCATGCCTCTGTTCATGAAGACAAAAAAGTTACTTTCTCAGTGCATAATATGATCTGACATTAAGGTAGTATACCTCTGAATTTTCCACCAAAGTGCAAAGTGCAAACCATTGGGAAACATTATAAGTTAACTTCCCACATGATTATGAGTAGTTTGTAAGTTGTTTCATGGCTCTACAAATGCACACAAAAATGTTGTTAACTCAGGGCATACAATGGTTAGATAATACAAATAGTATACAGTTCAAGTTTACACCAAAGTACTTACTGCAAACCTAATGGAAACACCTTAGGTTAACTTCCCACATGATTAGGAGTAGTTTGAAAGTTGGTTCATGGCTATACACATGAAAACAAAAAAGTTATTATCTCATTGCATACAATACTAAGACAATACAAAAAGTATACATTTCAATTTTTCCACAAAGCACTTACACCAAACCTAATGGAAACACCTTTGGTTAACTTCCCACATGAGTATGAGTAGGTTAAATTTGTTTCATGCCTCTCTTCATCAAGACAAAAAAGTTACTATCTCAGTGCATACCCTGTTCTGACATTAAGGTAGTATACATCTCAATTTTCCACCAAAGTGCAGAGTGCAAACCATTGGGATGCATTTTAAGTTAACTTCCCACATGTTTCTGAGTTGTTTGAAAGTTGTCTCATGGCTCTACACATCAACAGAAAAATGTTGTTAACTCAGTGCATACAATGCATAGATAATACAAATAGTATACATTTCAATTTTACACCAAAGTACTTACTGCAAAGCTAATGGAAACACCTTAGGTTTACTTCCCACATGTTTCTTATTTGTTTGAAAGTTGTATTATGGCTCTGCACATCAAGGCAAAAAAGTTGTTTTCTCGGTGCATACAATGCTTTTACAAAACAAATAGTATACAGTTCAAGTTTACACCAATCTACTTACTGCAAACCTAATGGAAACACCTTAGGTTAACTTCCCACATGATTAGGAGTAGTTTGAAAGTTGGTTCATGGCTCTACACATGAAAACAAAAAAGTTGCTATCTCAGTGCCTACAATACTAAGACAATACAAATAGTGTACATTTCTATTTTACTCCAAAGCACTTACTGCAAACCTAATGGAAACACCTTTGGTTAACTTCCCACATGAGTATGAGTAGGTTAAATTTGTTTCATGCCTCTGTTCATCAAGACAAAAAAGTTACTTTCTCAGTGCATACCCTGTTCTGACATTAAGGTAGTATACATCTCAATTTTCCACCAAAGTGCAGATTGCAAACCATTGGGATGCATTTTAAGTTAACTTCCCAGATGTTTCTGAGTTGTTTGAAAGTTGTCTCATGGCTCTACACATCAACACAAAAATGTTGTTAACTCAGTGCATACAATGCATAGATAATACAAATAGTATACATTTCAATTTTACACCAAAGTACTTACTGCAAACCTAATGGAAACACCTTAGGTTTACTTCCCACATGTTTCTGAGTTGTTTGAAAGTTGTATTATGGCTCTGCACATCAAGGCAAAAAAGTTGTTTTCTCGGTGCATACAATGCTTTTACAATACAAATAGGATACAGTTCAAGTTTACACCAATCTACTTCCTGCAAACCTAACGGAAACACCTTAGCTTAACTTCCCACATGATTAGGAGTAGTTTGAAAGTTGGTTCATGGCTCTACACATGAAAACAAAAAAGTTATTATCTCAGTGCATACAATACTAAGACAATACAAAAAGTAGACATTTCAATTTTTCTCCAAAGCACTTACTCCAAACCTAATGGAATCACCTTTGGTTAACTTCCCACATGAGTATGAGTAGGTTGAAAGTTGTTTCATGCCTCTGTTCATGAAGACAAAAAAGTTACTTTCTCAGTGCATAATATGCTCTGACATTAAGGTAGAATACCTCTGAATTTTCCACCAAAGTGCAAAGTGCATACCATTGGGAAACATTATAAGTTAACTTCCCACATGATTATGAGTAGTTTGAAAGTTGTTTCATGCCTCTGTGTATCAAGGCAAAAAAGTTACTTTCTCAGTGCCTACAATACTAAGACAATACAAATAGTGTACATTTCAATTTTACTTCAAAGCACTTACTGCAAACCTAATGGAAACAAGTTTGCTTAACTTCCCACATGAGTATGAGTAGGTTGAAAGTTGTTTCATGCCTCTGTTCATCAAGAGAAAAAAGTTACTTTCTCAGTGCATACTATGTTCTGACATTAAGTTAGTATAGATCTCAATTTTCCACCAAAGTGCAGACTGCAAACCATTGGGATGCATTTTAAGTTAACTTCCCACATGTTTCTGAGTTGTTTGAAAGTTGTCTCATGGCTCTACACATCAACAGAAAAATGTTGTTAACTCAGTGCATACAATGCATAGATAATACAAATAGTATACATTTCAATTTTACACCAAAGTACTTACTGCAAAGCTAATGGAAACACCTTAGGTTTACTTCCCACATGTTTCTTATTTGTTTGAAAGTTGTATTATGGCTCTGCACATCAAGGCAAAAAAGTTGTTTTCTCGGTGCATACAATGCTTTTACAAAACAAATAGTATACAGTTCAAGTTTGTACCAATGTACTTACTGCAAACCTAATGGAAACACCTTAGGTTAACTTCCCACATGATTAGGAGTAGTTTGAAAGTTGGTTCATGGCTCTACACATGAAAACAAAAAAGTTATTATCTCAGTGCATACAATGCTAAGACAATAAAAAAAGTATACATTTCAATTTTTCTACAAAGCACTTACTCCAAACCTAATGGAAACACCTTTGGTTAACTTCCCACATGAGCATGAGGTGTTTGAAAGTTGTTTCATGCCTCTGTGTATCAAGACAAAAAAGTTACTTTCTCAGTGCCTACAATACTAAGACTATACAAATAGTGTACATTTCAATTTTACTTCAAAGCACTTACTGCAAACCTAATGGAAACACCTTAGGTTAACTTCCCACATGATTAGGAGTAGTTTGAAAGTTGGCTCATAGCTATACACATGAAAACAAAAAAGTTATTATCTCATTGCATACAATACCAAGACAATACAAAAAGTATACATTTCAATTTTACACCAAAGTACTTACTGCAAAGCTAATGGAAACACCTTAGGTTTACTTCCCACATGTTTCTTATTTGTTTGAAAGTTGTATTATGGCTCTGCACATCAAGGCAAAAAAGGTTGTTTTCTCGGTGCATACAATACTAAGACAATACAAATCGTATACATTTCAATTTTACTCCAAAGCACTTACTGCAAACCTAATGGAAACACCTTTGGTTAACTTCCCACATGAGTATGAGTAGGTTAAAGTTGTTTCATGCCTCTGTTCATCAAGACAAAAAAGTTACTTTCTCAGTGCATACTATGTTCTGACATTAAGGTAGTATACATCTCAATTTTCCACCAAAGTGCAGAGTGCAAACCATTGGGATGCATTTTAAGTTAACTTCCCACATGTTTCAGAGTTGTTTGAAAGTTGTCTCATGGCTCTACACATCAACACAAAAAGTTGTTAACTCAGTGCATACAATGCATAGATAATACAAATAGTATACATTTCAATTTTACACCAAAGTACGTACTGCAAACCTAATGGAAACACCTTAGGTCAACTTCCCACATGATTATGAGCAGTTTGAAAGTTGCTTCATGGCTCTACACATGAAAACAAAAAAGTTGTTATCTCAGTGCCTACAATACAGAGACAAATCAAATAGTATACATGTCAATTTTACTCCAAAGCACTTACTGCAAACCTAATGGAAACACCTTTGGTTAACTTCCCACATGAGTATGAGTAGGTTGAAAGTTGTTTCATGCCTCTGTTCATCAAGACAAAAAAGTTACTTTCTCAGTGCATACTATGTTCTGACATTAAGTTAGTATACATCTCAATTTACCACGAAAGTGCAGAGTGCAAACCATTGGGATGCATTTTAAGTTAACTTCCCACAGGTTTCTGAGATGTTTGAAAGTTGTATTATGGCTCTGCACATCAAGGCAAAAAAGGTTGTTTTCTCGGTGCATACAATACTAAGACAATACAAATAGTATACATTTCAATTTTACTCCAAAGCACTTACTGCAAACCTAATGGAAACACCTTTGGTTAACTTCCCACATGAGTATGAGTAGGTTAAAGTTGTTTCATGCCTCTGTACATAAAGACAAAAAAGTTACTTTCTCAGTGCATACTATGTTCTGACATTAAGGTAGTATACATCTCAATTTTCCACCAAAGTGCAGAGTGCAAACCATTGGGATGCATTTTAAGTTAACTTCCCACATGTTTCAGAGTTGTTTGAAAGTTGTCTCATGGCTCTACACATCAACACAAAAATGTTGTTAACTCAGTGCATACAATGCATAGATAATACAAATAGTATACATTTCAATTTTACACCAAAGTACTTACTGCAAACCTAATGGAAACACCTTAAGTCAACTTCCCACATGATTATGAGTAGTTTGAAAGTTGGTTCATGGCTGTACACATGAAAACAAAAAAGTTGTTATCTCAGTGCCTACAATACAGAGACAAATCAAATAGTATTCATGTCAATTTTACTCCAAAGCACTTACTGCAAACCTAATGGAAACACCTTTGGTTAACTTCCCACATGAGTATGAGTAGGTTGAAAGTTGTTTCATGCCTCTGTTCATCAAGACAAAAAAGTTACTTTCTCAGTGCATAATATGTTCTGACATTGAGGTAGTATACATCTCAATTTTCCACCAAAGTGCAGAGTGCAAACCATTGGGAAATATTTTATGTTAACTTCCCACAAGATTATGAGTAGTTTGAAAGTTGCTTCATGGTACTACACATCAACACAAAAATGTTGTTATCTCAGGGCATACAATGGTTAGATAATACAACTAGTATACATTTCAATTTTACACCAAAGTACATACTGCAAACCTAATGGAAACACTTTTGCTTAACTTCCCACATGAGTATGAGTAGGTTGAAAGTTGTTTCATGCCTCTGTTCATCAAGACAAAAAAGTTACATTCTCAGTGCATAATATGCTCTGACATTAAGGCAGTATACCTCTGAATTTTCCACCAAAGTGCAAAGTGCAAACCATTGGGAAACATTATAAGAAAACTTCCCACATGATTATAAGTAGTTTGAAAGTTGGTTCATGGCTCTACTCATGAAAACAAAAAAGTTGCTATCTCAGTGCCTACAATACTAAGACAATACAAATAGTGTACATTTCAATTTTACTTCAAAGCATTTACTGCAAACCTAATGGAAACACCTTTGCTTCACTTCCCACATGAGTATGAGTAGGTTGAAAGTTGTTTCATGCCTCTGTTCATCCAGACAAAAAAGTGACTTTCTCAGTGCATAATATGCTCTGACATTAAGGTAGTATACCCCTGAATTTTCCACCAAAGTGCAAAGTGCAAACCATTGGGAAACATTTTAAGTTAACTTCCCACATGATAATGAGTAGTATGTAAGTTGTTTCATGGCTCTACACATGCACACAAAAATGTTGTTAACTCAGGGCATACAATGGTTAGTTAATGCAAATAGTATACAGTTCAAGTTTACACCAAAGTACTTACTGCAAACCTAATGTAAACAACTTAGCTTAACTTCCCACATGATTAGGAGTAGTTTGAAAGTTGATTCATGGCTCTGCACATGAAAACAAAAAAGTTATTATCTCAGAGCATACAATACTAAGACAATACAGAAAGTATACATTTCAATTTTACTCCAAAGCACTTACTGCAAACCTAATGGAAACACCATTGGTTAACTTCCCAGATGAGTATGAGTAGGTTGAAAGTTGTGTCATTGCTCTGTTCATCAAGACAAAAAAGTTACTTTCTCAGTGCATAATATGTTCTGACATTAAGGTAGTACACATCTGAATTTTCCACCAAAGTGCAAAGTGCAAACCATTGGGAAACATTATAAGTTAACTTCCCACAAAATTATGAGTAGTTTGAAACTTGCTCCATGGCTCTACTCATCAACACAAAAATGTTGTTAACTCAGGGCATACAATGGTTAGATATTACAAATAGTATACAGTTCAAGTTTACAACGAAGTACTTACTGCAAACCTAATGGAAACACCTTAGGTTAACTTCCCACATCATTATGAGTAGTTTGAAAGTTGGTTCATGGCTCTACACATGAAAACAAAAAATTTGTTATCTCAGTGCATACAATACTAAGACAATACAAATAGTATACATTTCAATTTTACTCCAAAGCACTTACTGCAAACTTAATGGAAACACCTTTGGTTAACTTCCCACATGAGTATGAGTTGTTTGAAAGTTGTATTATGGCTCTGCTCATCAAGACAAAAAAGTTGTTTTCTCAGTGCATACAATGCTTAGATAATACAAATAGTATACATTTCAATTTTACAGCAACGTACATACTGCAAACCTAATGGAAACACCGTTGGTTAACTTCCCACATGAGTATGAGTAAGTTGAAAGTTGTTTCATGCCTCTGTTCATCAAGACAAAAAAGTTACTTTCTCAGTGCATACTATGTTCTGACATTAAGTTAGTATACATCTGAATTTTCCACCAAAGTGCAGAGTGCAAACCATAGGGAAACATTATAAGTTAACTTCCCACATGATTATGAGTAGTTTGAAACTTGCTCCATGGCTCTACACATCAACACAAAAATGTTGTTAACTCAGGGCATACAATGGTTAGATAATACAAATAGTATACAGTTCATGTTTACAACAAAGTATTTACTGCAAACCTAATGGAAACACCTTAGGTTAACTTCCCACATCATTATCAGTAGTTTGAAAGTTGGGTCATGGCTCTACACATGAAAACAAAAAAGTTGTTATCTCAGTGCATATAATACTAAGACAATGCAAATAGTATACATTTCAATTGTACTCCAAAGCACTTACTGCAAACCTAATGGAAACACCTTTGGTTAACTTCCCACATGAGTATGAGTAGGTTGAAAGTTGTTTCATGCCTCTGTTCATCAAGACAAAAAAGTTACTTTCTCAGTGCATACTATGTTCTGACATTAAGGTAGTATACATCTCAATTTTCCACCGAAGTGCAGAGTGCAAACCATTGGGAAATATTTTAAGTTAACTTCCCACATGATTATGAGTAGTTTGTAAGTTGTTTCATGGCTCTACACATGCACACAAAAATGTTGTTAACTCAGGGCATACAATGGTTAGATAATACAAATAGTATACAGTTCAAGTTTACACCAAAGTACTTACTGCAAACCTAATGTAAACAGCTTAGCTTAACTTCCCACATGATTAGGAGTAGTTTGAAAGTTGATTCATGGCTCTGCACATGAAAACAAAAAAGTTGTTATCTCAGTGCATACAATGCTAAGACAATACAAAAAGTATACATTTCAATTTTACTCCAAAGCACTTACTGCAAACCTAATGGAAACACCGTTGCTTAACTTCCCACATGAGTATGAGTAGGTTGAAAGTTGTTTCATGCCTCTGTTCATCAAGACAAAAAAGTTACTTTCTCAGTGCATAATATGTTCTGACATTAAGGTAGTATACACCTGAATTTTCCACCAAAGTGCAAAGTGCAAACCATTGGGAAACATTACAAATTAACTTCCCACATGATTATGAGTAGTTTTAAACTTGCTCCATGGCTCTACACATCAACACAAAAATGTTGTTAACTCAGGGCATACAATGGTTAGATAATACAAATAGTATACAGTTCAAGTTTACAACAAAGTACTTACTGCAAACCAAATGGAAACACCTTAGGTTAACTTCCCACATCATTATGAGTAGTTTGAAAGTTGGTTCATGGCTCTACACATGAAAACAAAAAAGTTGTTATCTCAGTGCATACAATACTAAGACAATACAAATAGTATACATTTCAATTTTACTCCAAAGCACTTACTGCAAACTTAATGGAAACACCTTTGGTTAACTTCCCACATGAGTATGAGTTGTTTGAAAGTTGTATTATGGCTCTGCACATCAAGACAAAAAAGTTGTTTTCTCAGTGCATACAATGCTTAGATAATACAAATAGTATACATTTCAATTTTACAACAAAGTACATACTGCAAACCTAATGGAAACACCGTTGGTTAACTTCCCACATGAGTATGAGTAAGTTGAAAGTTGTTTCATGCCTCTGTTTGTCAAGACAAAAAAGTTACTTTCTCAGTGCATACTATGTTCTGACATTAAGTTAGTATACATCTGAATTTTCCACCAAAGTGCAGAGTGCAAACCATTGGGAAACAATATAAGTTAACTTCCCACATAATTATGAGTAGTTTGAAACTTGCTCCATGGCTCTACTCATCAACACAAAAATGTTGTTAACTCAGGGCATACAATGGTTAGATAATACAAATAGTATACAGTTCATGTTTACAACAAAGTATTTACTGCAAACCTAATGGAAACACCTTAGGTTAACTTCCCACATCATTATCAGTAGTTTGAAAGTTGGGTCATGGCTCTACACATGAAAACAAAAAAGTTGTTATCTCAGTGCATATAATACTAAGAAAATGCAAATAGTATACATTTCAATTTTACTCCAAAGCACTTACTGCAAACCTAATGGAAACACCTTTGGTTAACTTCCCACATGAGTATGAGTAGGTTAAAGTTGTTTCATGCCTCTGTCCATCAAGACAAAAAAGTTACTTTCTCAGTGCACACTATGTTCTGACATTAAGGTAGTATACATCTCAATTTTCCACCAAAGTGCAGAGTGCAAACCATTGGGAAACATTTTAAGTTAACTTCCCACATGATTATGAGTAGTTTGTAAGTTGTTTCATGGCTCTACACATGCACACAAAAATGTTGTTAACTCAGGGCATACAATGGTTAGATAATACAAATAGTATACAGTTCAAGTTTACACCAAAGTACTTACTGCAAACCTAATGGAAACACCTTAGGTTAACTTCCCACATGATTAGGAGTAGTTTGAAAGTTGGTTCATGGCTCTACACATGAAAACAAAAAAGTTGTTATCTCAGTGCATACAATACTAAGACAATACAAATAGTATACATTTCAATTTTACTCCAAAGCACTTACTGCAAACCTAATGGAAACACCTTTGGTTAACTTCCCACATGAGTATGAGTAGGTTGAAAGTTGTTTCATGCCTCTGTTCATCAAGACAAAAAAGTTACTTTCTCAGTGCATACGATGTTCTGACATTAAGTTAGTATACATCTCAATTTTCCACCAAAGTGCAGAGTGCAAACCATTGGGAAACATTTTAAGTTAACTTCCCACATGAATATGAGTAGTTTGAAAGTTGCATCATGGCTCTACACATGAACACAAAAATGTTGTTCACTCAGGGCATACAAAGTTCAGATAATACAAGTAGTATACATTTCAATTTTACACCAAAGTACTTACTGCAAACCTAATGGAAACACCTTATGTTAACTTCCCAAATGATTATGAGTAATTTGAAAGTTTTTTCATGGCTCCACACATCAACACAAAAAAGTTGTTATCTCAGTCCGTACAATGCTTAGATAGTACAAATAGTATACATTTCAATTTTACACCAAAGTACATACTGCAAACCTTAGGTTAACTTCCCACATGATTATGAGTAGTTTGAAAGTTTTTTCATGGCTCCACACATAAACACAAAAAAGTTGTTATCTCAGAGCATACAATGCTTAGATAATACAAATAGTATATATTTCAATTTTACACCAAAGTACATACTGCAAACCCAATGGAAACACCTTAGGTTAACTTCCCACATGTTTCTGAGTTGTTTGAAAGTTGTATTATGGCTCTGCACATCAAGACAAAAGAGTTGTTTTCTCAGTGCATACAATGCTTTTACAATACAAATAGTATGCATTTCAATTTTACACCAAAGTACTTACTGCAAACCTAATGGAAACACCTTATGTTAACTTCCCAAATGATTATGAGTAATTTGAAAGTTTTTTCATGGCTCCACACATCAACACAAAAAAGTTGTTATCTCAGTCCGTACAATGCTTAGATAGTACAAATAGTACACATTTCAATTTTACACCAAAGTACATACTGCAAACCTAATGGAAACACCTCAGGTTAACTTCCCACATGATTATGAGTAGTTTGAAAGTTTTTTCATGGCTCCACACATAAACACAAAAAAGTTGTTATCTCAGTGCATACAATGCTTAGATAATACAAATAGTATATATTTCAATTTTAGACCAAAGTACATACTGCAAACCCAATGGAAACACCTTAGGTTAACTTCCCACATGTTTCTGAGTTGTTTGAAAGTTGTATTATGGCTCTGCACATCAAGACAAAAGAGTTGTTTTCTCAGTGCCTACAATGCTTTTACAATACAAATAGTATACATTTCGATTTTACACTAAAGTACTTACTGCAAACCTAATGGAAACACCTTAGGTTAACTTCCCACATGATTATGAGTAGTTTGAATGTTGGTTCATGGCTCTACACATGAAAACAAAAAAGTTGTTATCTCAGTGCATACAATACTAAGACAATACAAATAGTATACATTTCAATTTTACTCCAAAGCGCTTACTGCAAACCTAATGGAAACACCTTTCTTTAACTTCCCACATGAGTATGAGTAGGTTAAAGTTGTTTCATGCCTCTGTTCATCAAGACAAAAAAGTTACTTTCTCAGTTCATTCGATGTTCTCACATTAAGGTAGTATACATCTCAATTTTCCACCAAAGTGCAGAGTGCAAACCATTGGGAAACATTTTAAGTTAACTTCCCACATGATTATGAGTAGTTTGTAAGTTGTTTCATGGCTCTACACATGCACACAAAAATGCTGTTAACTCAGGGCATACAATGGTTAGATAAAACAAGTAGTATACAGTTCAAGTTTACAACAAAGTACTTACTGCAAACCTAATGTAAACAGCTTAGCTTAACTTCCCACTTGATTAGGGGTAGTTTGAAAGTTGATTCATGGCTCTGCACATGAAAACAAAAAAGTTATTATCTCAGTGCATACAATACTAAGACAATACAGAAAGTATACATTTCAATTTTACTCCAAAGCACTTACTGCAAACCTAATGGAAACACCTTTGGTTAACTTCCCACATGAGTATGAGTAGGTTGAAAGTTGTTTCATGCCTCTGTTCATCAAGACAAAAAAGTTACTTTCTCAGTGCATACGATGTTCTGACATTAAGTTAGTATACATCTCAATTTTCCACCAAAGTGCAGAGTGCAAACCATTGAGAAACATTTTAAGTTAACTTCCCACATGAATATGAGTAGTTTGAAAATTGCATCATGGCTCTACACATGAACACAAAAATGTTGTTCACTCAGGGCATACAAAGGTTAGATAATACAAATAGTATACATTTCAATTTTACACCAAAGTACTTACTGCAAACCTAATGGAAACACCTTATGTTAACTTCCCAAATGATTATGAGTAATTTGAAAGTTTTTTCATGGCTCCACACATCAACACAAAAAAGTTGTTATTTCAGTCCGTACAATGCTTAGATAGTACAAATAGTATACATTTCAATTTTACACCAAAGTACATACTGCAAACCTAATGGAAACACCTCAGGTTAACTTCCCACATGATTATGAGTAGTTTGAAAGTTTTTTCATGGCTCCACACATAAACACAAAAAAGTTGTTATCTCAGTGCGTACAATGCTTAGATAATACAAATAGTATATATTTCAATTTTACACCAAAGTACATACTGCAAACCCAATGGAAACACCTTAGGTTAACTTCCCACATATTTCTGAGTTGTTTGAAAGTTGTATTATGGCTCTGCACATCAAGGCAAAAGAGTTGTTTTCTCAGTGCCTACAATGCTTTTACAATACAAATAGTATACTTTTCGATTTTACACTAAAGTACTTACTGCAAACCTAATGGAAACACCTTAGGTTAACTTCCCACATGATTAGGAGTAGTTTGAAAGTTGGTTCATGGCTCTACACATGAAAACAAAGAAGTTATTATCTCATTGCATACAATACTAAGACAATACAAATAGTATACATTTCAATTTTACTCCAAAGGACTTACTGCAAACCTAATGGAAACACCTTTGGTTAACTTCCCACATGAGTATGAGTAGGTTGAATGTTGTTTCATGCCTCTGTTCATCAAGACAAAAAAGTTACTTTCTCAGTGCGTACGATGTTCTGACATTAAGTTAGTGTACATGTCAATTTTCCACCAAAGTGCAGAGTGCAAACCATTGGGAAACATTTTAAGTTAACTTCCCACATCATTATGAGTAGCTTGAAAGTTGCTTCATGGCTCTGCACATCAACACAAAAATGTTGTTCACTCAGGGCATACAATGGTTAGATAATACAAATAGTATACATTTCAATTTTACACCAAAGTACTTACTGCAAACCTAATGGAAACACTTTATGTTAATTTCCCAAATGATTATGAGTAATTTGAAACTTTTTTCATGGCTCCACACATCAACACAAAAAAGTGTTATCTCAGTCCATACAATGCTTAGATAGTACAAATAGTATACATTTCAATTTTACACCAAAGTACATACTGCAAACCTAATGGAAACACCTTAGGTTAACTTCCCACATGTTTCTGAGTTGTTTGAAAGTTGTATTATGGCTCTGCACATCAAGACAAAAAAGTTGTTTTCTCAGTGCATACAGTGCTTTTACAATACAAGGAGTATACATTTCAATTTTACACTAAACTACTTACTGCAAACCTAAAGGAAACACCTTAGGTTAACTTCCCACATGATTATGAGTAGGTTGAATGTTGTTTCATGCCTCAGTTCATCAAGACAAAAAAGTTACTTTCTCAGTGCGTACGATGTTCTGACATTAAGTTAGTGTACATGTCAATTTTCCACCAAAGTGCAGAGTGCAAACCATTGGGAAACATTTTAAGTTAACTTCCCACATCATTATGAGTAGCTTGAAAGTTGCTTCATGGCTCTGCACATCAACACAAAAATGTTGTTCACTCAGGGCATACAATGGTTAGATAATACAAATAGTATACATTTCAATTTTACACCAAAGTACTTACTGCAAACCTAATGGAAACACTTTATGTTAATTTCCCAAATGATTATGAGTAATTTGAAACTTTTTTCATGGCTCCACACATCAACACAAAAAAGTGTTATCTCAGTCCATACAATGCTTAGATAGTACAAATAGTATACATTTCAATTTTACACCAAAGTACATACTGCAAACCTAATGGAAACACCTTAGGTTAACTTCCCACATGTTTCTGAGTTGTTTGAAAGTTGTATTATGGCTCTGCACATCAAGACAAAAAAGTTGTTTTCTCAGTGCATACAGTGCTTTTACAATACAAGGAGTATACATTTCAATTTTACACTAAAGTACTTACTGCAAACCTAAAGGAAACACCTTAGGTTAACTTCCCACATGATTATGAGTAGTTTGAAAGTTGGTTCATGGCTCCACACATCAACACAAAAAAATTGTTATCTCAGTGCATACAATACTAAGACAATACAAACAGTATACATTTCAATTTTACTGCAAAGCACTTACTGCAAACCTAATGGAAACACCTTTGGTTAACTTCCCACATGAGTATGAGTAGGTTTAAGTTGTTTCATGCCTCTGTTCATCAAGACAAAAAAGTTACTTTCTCAGTGCATAATATGTTCTGACATTAAGGTAGTATACATCTCAATTTTCCACCAAAGTGCAAAGTGCAAACCATTGGGAAACATTATAAGTTAACTTCCCACATGATTATGCGTAGTTTGAAACTTGCTCCATGGCTCTACACTTCAACACAAAAATGTTGTTAACTCAGGGCATACAATGGTTAGATAATACAAATAGTATACAGTTCAAGTTTACAACAAAGTACTTACTGCAAACCTAATGGAAACACTTTAAGTTAACTTCCCACATCATTATGAGTAGTTTGAAAGTTGGTTCGTGGCTCTACACATGAAATCAAAAAAGTTGTTATCTCAGTGCTTACAATAGTAAGACAATACAAATAGTATACATTTCAATTGTACTCCAAAGCACTTACTGCAAACCTAATGGAAACACCTTTGGTTAACTTCCCACATGAGTATGAGTAGGTTAAAGTAGTTTCAGGCCTCTGTTCATCAAGTCAAAAAAGTTACTTTCTCAGTGCATACTATGTTCTGACATTAAGGTTGTATACATCTGAATTTTCCACCAAAGTGCAGAGTGCAAACCATTGGGAAACATTTTCAGTTAACTTCCCACATGATTATGCGTAGTTTGAAAGTTGCTTCATGGCTCTACAGATCAACACAAAAATGTTGTTAACTCAGGGCATACAATGGTTAGATAATACAAATAGTATACATTTCAATTTTACACCAAAGTACTTACTGCAAACCTAATGGAAACACCTTATGTTAACTTCCCAAATGATTATGAGTAGTTTGAAAGTTTTTTCATGGTTCCACACATCAACACAAAAAAGTTGATATCTCAATGCATACAATGCTTAGATAATACAAATAGTATACATTTCAATTTTACACCAAAGTACATACTGCAAACCTAATGGAAACACCTTTGGTTAACTTCCCACATGAGTATGAGCAGGTTGAAAGTTGTTTCATGCCTCTGTTCATCATGACAAAAAAGTTACTTTCTCAGTGCATAATTTGTTCTGACATTAAGGTAGTATATATCTCAATTTTCCACCAAAGTGCAGAGTGCAAACCATTGGGAAATATTTTATGTTAACTTCCCACATGATTATGAGTAGTTTGAAAGTTGCTTCATGGCTCTACAGATCAATACAAAAATGTTGTTAACTCAGGGCATACAATGGTTAGATAATACAAATAGTATACATTTCAATTTTACACTAAAGTACTTCCTGCAAACCTAATGGAAACACCTTATGTGAATTTCCCAAATGATTATGAGTAATTTGAAACTTTTTTCATGGCTCCACACATCAACACAAAAAAGTGTTATCTCAGTCCATACAATGCTTAGATAGTACAAATAGTATACATTTCAATTTTACACCAAAGTACATACTGCAAACCCAATGGAAACACCTTAGGTTAACTTCCCACATGTTTCTGAGTTGTTTGAAAGTTGTATTATGGCTCTGCACATCAAGACAAAAGAGTTGTTTTCTCAGTCCATACAATGCTTTTACAATATAAATAGTATACATTTCAATTTTACTCCAAAGCACTTACTGCAAACCTAATGGAAACACCTTTGGTTAACTTCCCACATGAGTATGAGCAGGTTGAAAGTTGTTTCATGCCTCTGTTCATCATGACAAAAAAGTTACTTTCTCAGTGCATAATTTGTTCTGACATTCAGGTAGTATACATCTCAATTTTCCACCAAAGTGCAGAGTGCAAACCATTGGGAAACATTTTAAGTTAACTTCCCACATGATTATGAGTAGTTTGTAAGTTGTTTCATGGCTCTACACATGCACACAAAAATGCTGTTAACTCAGGGCATACAATGGTTAGATAATACAAATAGTATACAGTTCAAGTTTAGAACAAAGTACTTACTGCAAACCGAATGTAAACACCTTAGCTTAACTTCCCACATGATTAGGAGTAGTTTGAAAGTTGATTCATGGCTCTGCACATGAAAATAAAAAAGTTGATTATCTCAGTGCATACAAGACTAAGACAATACAGAAAGTATACATTTCAATTTTACTCCAAAGCACTTACAGCAAACCTAATGGAAACACCGTTGGTTAACTTCCCACATGAGTATGAGTAGGTTGAAAGTTGTTTCATGCCTCTGTTCATCAAGACAAAAAAGTTACTTTCTCAGTGCATAATATGTTCTGACATTAAGTTAGTATACATCTGAATTTTCCACCAAAGTGCAGAGTGAAAACCATTGGGAAACATTTTAAGGTAACTTCCCACATGATTATGAGTAGTTTGAAAGTTGCTTCATGGCTCCACACATCAACACAAAAAAGTTGTTATCTCAGTGCATACAATGCTTAGATAATACAAATAGTATACATTTCAATTTTACACCAAAGTACATACTGCAAACCTAATGGAAACACCTTAGGTAAACTTCCCACATGAGTATCAGTAGGTTGAAAGTTGTTTCATGCCTCTGTTCATCAAATCAAAAAAATTACTTTCTCAGTGCATGCTATGTTCTGACAATAAGTTAGTATACATCTCAATTTTCCACCAAAGTGCAGAGTGCAAACCATTGGGAAACATTTTAATTTAACTTCCCACATGATTATGAGTAGTTTGTAAGTTGTTTCATGGCTCTACACATGCACACAAAAATGCTGTTAACTCAGGGCATACAATGGTTAGATAATACAAATAGTATACAGTTCAAGTTTGCAACAAAGTACTTACTGCAAACCTAATGTAAACACCTTAGCTTAACTTCCCACATGATTAGGAGTAGTTTGAAAGTTGATTCATGGCTCTGCACATGAAAACAAAAAAGTTATTATCTCAGTGCATACAATTCTAAGACAATACAGAAAGTATACATTTCAATTTTACTCCAAAGCACTTACAGCAAACCTAATGGAAACACCGTTGGTTAACTTCCCACATGAGTATGAGTAGGTTGAAAGTTGTTTCATGCCTCTGTTCATCAAGACAAAAAAGTTACTTTCTCAGTGCATAATATGTTCTGACATTAAGTTAGTATACATCTGAATTTTCCACCAAAGTGCAAAGTGCAAACCATTGGGAAACATTATAAGTTAACTTCCCACATGATTATGAGTAGTTTGAAACTTGCTCCATGGCTCTACACATGAACACAAAAATGTTGTTAACTCAGGGCATAGAATGGTTAGATAATACAAATAGCATACAGTTCAAGTTTACAACAAAGTACTTACTGCAAACCTAATGGAAACACCTTAGGTTAACTTCCCACATGATTAGGAGTAGTTTGAAAGTTGGTTCATGGCTCTACACATGAAAACAAAAAAGTTGTTATCTCAGTGCATACAATACTAAGAAAATACAAATAGTATACATTTCAATTTTACTCCAAAGCACTTACTGCAAACCTAATGGAAACACCTTTGGTTAATTTCCCACATGAGTATGAGTAGGTTAAATTTGTTTCATGCCTCTGTTCATCAAGACAAAAAAGTTACTTTCTCAGTGCATACTATGTTCTGACATTAAGGTAGTATACATCTCAATTTTCCACCAAAGTGCAGAGTGCAAACCATTGGGAAACATTTTAAGTTAACTTCCCACATGATTATGAGTAGTTTGTAAGTTGTTTCATGGCTCTACACATGCACACAAAAATGTTGTTAACTCAGGGCATACAATGGTTAGATAATACAAATAGTATACATTTCAATTTTACTCCAAAGCACTTACTGCAAACCTAATGGAAACACCTTTGGTTAACTTCCCACATGAGTATGAGTAGGTTGAAAGTTGTTTCATGCCTCTGTTCATCAAGACAAAAAAGTTACTTTCTCAGTGCATACGATGTTTTGACATTAAATTACTATACATCTCAATTTTCCACAAAGTGCAGAGTGCAAACCATGGGGAAACATTTTAAGTTAACTTCCCACATGAATATGAGTAGTTTGAAAGTTGCATCATGGCTCTACGCATGAACACAAAAATGTTGTTCACTCAGGGCATACAGAGGTCAGATAATACAAATAGTATGCATTTCAATTTTACACCAAAGTACTTACTGCAAACCTAATGGAAACACCTTATGTTAACTTCCCAAATGATTATGAGTAATTTGAAAGTCTTTTCATGGCTCCACACATCAACACAAAAAAGTTGTTATCTCAGTCCGTACAATGCTTAGATAGTACAAATAGTATACATTTCAATTTTACACCAAAGTACATACTGCAAACCTAATGGTAACACCTCAGGTTAACTTCCCACATGATTATGAGTAGTTTGAAAGTTTTTTCATGGCTCCACACATAAACACAAAAAAGTTGTTATCTCAGTGCATACAATGCTTAGATAATACAAATAGTATATATTTCAATTTTACACCAAAGTACATACTGCAAACCTAATGGAAACACCTTAGGTTAACTTCCCACATGTTTCTGAGTTGTTTGAAAGTTGTATTATGGCTCTGCACATCAAGACAAAAAAGTTGTTTTCTCAGTGCATACAGTGCTTTTACAATACAAGGAGTATACATTTCAATTTTACACTAAAGTACTTACTGCAAACCTAAAGGAAACACCTTAGGTTAACTTCCCACATGATAATGAGTAGTTTGAAAGTTGGTTCATGGCTCTACACATGAAAACAAAAAAGTTGTTATCTCAGTGCATACAATACTAAGACAATACAAACAGTATACATTTCAATTTTACTGCAAAGCACTTACTGCAAACCTAATGGAAACACCTTTGGTTAACTTCCCACATGAGTATGAGTAGGTTTAAGTTGTTTCATGCCTCTGTTCATCAAGACAAAAAAGTTACTTTCTCAATGCATAATATGTTCTGACATTAAGGTAGTATACATCTCAATTTTCCACCAAAGTGCAAAGTGCAAACCATTGGGAAACATTATAAGTTAACTTCCCACATGATTATGAGTAGTTTGAAACTTGCTCCATGGCTCTACACATCAACACAAAAATGTTGTTAACTCAGGGCATACAATGGTTAGATAATACAAATAGTATACAGTTCAAGTTTACAACAAAGTACTTACTGCAAACCTAATGGAAACACCTTAAGTTAACTTCCCACATCATTATGAGTAGTTTGAAAGTTGGTTCATGGCTCTACACATGAAATCAAAAAAGTTGTTATCTCAGTGCTTACAATAGTAAGACAATACAAATAGTATACATTTCAATTGTACTCCAAAGCACTTACTGCAACCTAATGGAAACACCTTTGGTTAACTTCCCACATGAGTATGAGCAGGTTGAATGTTTTTTCATGCCTCTGTTCATCATGACAAAAAGGTTACTTTCTCAGTGCATAATTTGTTCTGACATTAAGGTAGTATATATCTCAATTTTCCACCAAAGTGCAGAGTGCAAACCATTGGGAAATATTTTATGTTAACTTCCCACATGATTATGAGTAGTTTGAAAGTTGCTTCATGGCTCTACAGATCAATACAAAAATGTTGTTAACTCAGGGCATACAATGGTTAGATAATACAAATAGTATACATTTCAAATTTACACCAAACTACTTACTGCAAACCTAATGGAAACACCTTATGTGAACTTCCCAAATGATTATGAGTAGTTTGAAAGTTGTTTCATCGTTCCACACATCAACAGAAAAAAGTTGTTATCTCAGTGCATACAAAGCTTAGATAATACAAATAGTATACATTTCAATTTTACACCAAAGTACCTACTGCAAACCTAATGGAAACACCTTAGGTTAACTTCCCACATGATTATGAGTAGGTTGAAAGTTGGTTCATGGCTCTACACAACAAAACAAAAAAGTTGTTATCTCAGTGCATACAATACTAAGACAATACAAATAGTATACATTTCAAATTTACTCCAAAGCATTACTGCAAACCTAATGGAAACACCTTTGGTTAACTTCCCACATGAGTATGAGTAGGTTGAAAGTTGTTTCATGCCTCTGTTCATTAAGACAAAAAAGTTACTTTCTCAGTGCATACGATGTTCTGACTTTAAGATAGTATACGTCTCAATTTTCCACCAAAGTGCAGAGTGCAAATCATTGGGAAACATTTTAAGTTAACTTCCCACATGAATATGAGTAATTTGAAAGTTGCATCATGGCTCTACACATGAACACAAAAATGTTGTTCACTCAGGGCATACAATGGTTAGATAATACAAATAGTATACATTTCAATTTTACACCAAAGTACTTACTGCAAACCTACTGGAAACACCTTATGTTAATTTCCCAAATGATTATGAGTAGTTTGAAAGGTTCTTCATGGCTCCACACATAAACACAAAAAAGTTGTTATCTCAGTGCAGAAAGTGCTTAGATAATACAAATAGTATATATTTCAATTTTACACCAAAGTACATACTGCAAACCTAATGGAAACACCTTAGGTTAACTTCCCACATCATTATGAGTAGTTTGAAAGTTGGTTCATGGCTCTACACATGAAAACAAAAAAATGTTGTTATCTCAGTGCATACAATACTAAGACAATACAAACAGTATACATTTCAATTTTACTCCAAAGCACTTACTGCAAACCTAATGGAAACACCTTAGGTTAACTTCCCACATGTTTCTGAGTTGTTTGAAAGTTGTATTATGGCTCTGCACATCAAGAGAAAAAAGTTCTTTTCTCAGTGCATACAATGCTCAGATAATACAAATAGTAGACATTTCAATTTACAACAAAGTACATACTGCAAACCTAATGGGAACACGTTCGGTTAACTTCCCACATGAGTATGAGTAGGTTGAAAGTTGTTTCATGCCTCTGTTCATCAAGACAAAAAAGTTACTTTCTCAGTGCATACAATGTTCTGACATTAAGTTAGTATACATCTCAATTTTCCACCAAAGTGCAGAGTGTAAACCATTGGGATGCATTTTAAGTTAACTTCCCACATGTTTCTGAGTTGTTTGAAAGTTGTCTCATGGCTCTACACAGCAACACAAATATGTTGTTCACTCAGTGCGTACAATGCTTAGATAATACAAATAGTATACATTTCAATTTTACACCAAAGTACATACTGCAAACCTAATGGAAACACCTTTGGTTAACTTCCCACATGATTATGAATAGTTTGAAAGTTGGTTCATGGCTCTACACATGAAAACAAAAAGGTTATTATCTCAGTGCATACAATACTAAGACAATACAAAAAGCATACATTTCAATTTTACTCCAAAGCACTTACTGCAAACCTAATGGAAACACCTTTGGTTAACTTCCCACATGAGTATGAGTAGGTTGAAAGTTGTTTCATGCCTCTGTTCATCAAGACAAAAAAGTTACTTTCTCAGTGCATACTATGCTTAGATAATACAAATAGTATACATTTCAATTTAACACCAAGGCACTTACTGCAAACATAATGGAAACACCTTAGGTTAACTTCCCACATGATTATGAGTAGTTTGAAAGTTGGTTCATGGCTCTACACATGAAAACAAAAAAGTTGTTATCTCAGTGCATACAATACTAAGACAATACAAATAGTATACATTTCAATTTTACTCTAAAGCACTTACTGCAAACCTAATGGAAACACCTTTGGTTTACTTCCCACATGAGTATGAGTCGGTTGAAAGTTGTTTCATGCCTCTGTTCATCAAGACAAAAAAGCTACTTTCTCAGTGCATACTATGTTCTGACATTAAGGTAGTATACATCTCAATTTTCCACCAAAGTGCAGAGTGCAAACCATTGGGAAACATTTTAAATTAACTTCCCACATGATTATGAGTAGTTTGAAAGTTGTTTCATGGCTCTACACATGAACACAAAAATGTTGTTAACTCAGGGCATACAATGTTTGGATAATACAAATAGTATACAGTTCAAGTTTACACCAAAGTACTTACTGCAAACCGAATGGAAACACCTTAGGTTAACTTCCCACATGATTAGGAGTTGTTTGAAAGTTGTAGTATGGCTCTGCACATCAAGACATAAAAGTTGTTTTCTCAGTGCATACAATATTAATACAATACAAAAAGTATACATTTCAATTTTACTCCAAAGCACTTACTGCAAACCTACTGGAAACACCTTTGGTTAACTTCCCACATGAGTATGAGTGAGTTGAAAGTTGTTTCATGCCTCTGTTCATCAAGACAAAACAGTTACTTTCTCAGCGCATACTATGTTCTGACATTAAGGTAGTATACATCTCAAATTTCCACCAAAGTGCAGAGTGCAAAGCATTGGGAAACATTTTAAGTTAACTTCCCACATGATTATGAGTAGTTTGAAAGTTGCTTCATGGCTCTACACATCAACACAAAAATGTTGTTAACTCAGGGCATACAAAGGTTAGATAATACAAATAGTATACATTTCAATTTTACACCAAAGTACTTACTGCAATCCTAATGGAAACACCTTATGTTAACTTCCCAAATGATTATGAGTAGTTTGAGAGTTGTTTCATGGCTCAACACATGAACACAAAAATGTTGTTATCTCAGTGCATACAATGGTTAGATAATACAAATAGTACACAGTTCAAGTTTACACCAAAGTACTTACTGCAAACCTAATGGAAACACCTTAGGTTAACTTCCCAGATGATTAGGAGTAGTTTGAAAGTTGTTTCATGCCTCTGTTCATCAAGACAATAAAGTTGTTTTCTCAGAGCATACAATGCTTAGATAATAGAAATAGTATACATTTCAATTTTACAACAAAGTACATACTGCAAACCAAATGGAAACACCTTAGGTTAACTTCCCACATGATTATAAGTAGTTTGAAAGTTGGTTCATGGCTCTACACATGAAAACAAAAAAGTTGTTATCTCAGTGCATACAATACTAAGACAATACAAATAGTATACATTTCAATTTTACTCCAAAGCACTAACTGCAAACCTAGTGGAAACACCTTTGGTTTACTTCCCACCTGAGTATGAGTAGGTTGAAAGTTGTTTCATGCCTCTGTTCATCAAGACAAAAAAGTTACTTTCACAGTACATACTATGTTCTGACATTAAGGTAGTATACATCTCAATTTTCCACCAAAGTGCAGAGTGCAAACCATTGGGAAACATTTTATGTTAACTTCCCACATGATTAAGAGTAGTTTGAAAGTTGTTTCATGTCTCTACACATGAATACAAAAATGTTGTTAACTCAGGGCATACAATGGTTAGATAATACAAATAGTATACAGTTCAAGTTTACACCAAAGTACTTACTGCAAAACTAATGGAAACACCGTAGGTTAACTTCCCAGATGATTAGGAGTAGTTTGAAAGTTGGTTCATGGCTCTACACATGAAAACAAAAAGGTTATTATCTCAGTGCATACAATACTAAGACAATACAAATAGTATACATTTCAATTTTACTCCAAAGCACTTACTGCAAACCTGCTGGAAACACCTTTGGTTAACTTCCCACATGAGTATGAGTAAGTTGAAAGTTGTCTCATGCCTCTGTTCATCAAGACAAAAAAGTTACGTTCTCAGTGTATACTATGTTCTGACTTTAAGTTAGTATACATCTGAATTTTCCACCAAAGTGCAGAGTGCAAACCATTGGGAAATATTTCAAGTTAACTTCCCACATGATTATGAGTAGTTTGAAAGTTGCTTCATGGCTCTACACATCAACACAAAAATGTTGTTAACTCAGGGCATACAATGGTTAGATAATACAAATAGCATACATTTCAATTTTACACCAAAGTACTTACTGCAAACCTAATGGAAACACCTTAGGTTAACTTCCCACATGTTTCTGAGTTGTTTGAAAGTTG
>NW_027275602.1:0-54700 GCF_030028105.1 Mobula birostris | reverse complement strand
AGGTGAGAGAGTGGGACAGTGGGATTATTTTGGGGACTGACAGGGATGTGGGGAGAGAGTGGGGTAGCGGAATTAGTTTGGGGACTGACACAGGTCTGTGGGCACTGGGATAAGTTTGGGGAATGACACAGGACTTTGTGGAGAGAGTGGGACAGTGGGATTTTTTTGGGGAGTGACAAAGGACTGTGAGGAGAATGTGGGGCAGTGGGATTAGTTTGGGGACTGACACTGGGCTGTGGGGAGAGAGTGGGGCAGTGGGATTAGTTTGGGGACCGACACAGGGCTGTGGGGAGAGAGTGGGACAGTGGGATTTGTTTGGGGACTGACACAGGACTGTGGGGTGAGAGTGGGACAGTGGGATATGTTTGGGGACTGACCCAGGACTGTGGGAGAGAGTGGGACTGTGGGACTAGTTTGGAGACTGACACAGGGTTGGGAGAGAGTGGAGCAGTGGGATTAGTTTGGGGACTGACACAGGGCTGTGGGGAGTGAGTGGGACAGTGGGATTTGTTTGGGGACTGACACAGGACTGTGGGAGAGAGTGGGACAGTGGGATTAGTTTGGTGATTGATTCAGGGCTGTGGGGAGAGAGTGCGCAGTGGGATTAGTTTGGGGACTGACACAGGGCTGTGGGGAGAGAGTAGGGTAGTGGGATTAGTTTGGGGACTGACACAGGGTTGTGGGGAGAGAGTGGGAAATGGATTAGTTTGGGGAATGTCACAGGGCTGTGGGGAGAAAGCGGGACAGTGGGATTAGTTTCAGGACTGACACTGGTTTGTGGGACAGAGCAGGACAGTGGGATTACTTCGGACTGACACAAGGCTGCGGGGAGAGAGCAGGACAGTTTGATTAGTTTGAGGACTGATACAGGGCTGTGGGGAGAGAGTGGGACAGTGGGATTAGTTTGGGGACTCACACAGGAGTGTTCGAGAGAGTGGGACAGTGGGATTAGTTTGGGGACTGACTCAGGGCTGTAGGGAGAGAGTGGGGCAGTGGGAATAGGTTGGGGACTGACTCAGGGCTGTCGGGAGAGAGTAGGACAGTGGGATTTTTTTTGGGGACTGACACAGGACTGTGGGAGAGAGTGGGACAGTGGGATTACTTTGGGGATTGACACAGGGATGTGGGGAGAGAGTGGGGCAAAGGGATTAGTTTGGGGACTGACAGAGGGCTGTGGGGAGAGAGTGGGGCAGTAGGATTAGTTTGGGGACTGACCCAGGGCTCTGGGGAGAGAGCGGGACAGTGGGATTAGTTTCAGGACTGACACAGTGTAGTGCGGAGAGTGGGACAGTGGGATTAGTTTGGGAGCTGACACAGGACTGTAGGGAGAGTGTTGGGCTGTGGGATTAGTTTGGGGACTGACAGAGGGTTGTGGGGAGAGAGTGGGGCAATCGGATTAGTTTGGGGACTGACACAGGGCTGTGGGGAGAAAGCGGGACAGTGGGATTAGTTTCAGGACTGACACAGGTTTGTGGGGATAGTTGCAGGACAGTGGGATTCGTTTCGGGACTGACACAAGGCTGCGGGGAGAGAGCAGGACAGTTTATTAGTTTGAGGACTGACACAGGGCTGTGGGAACAGACTGGGACAGTGCGATTAATTTGGGGACTGTCACAGGTCTGTGGGGAGAGAGTAGGACAGTGGGATTAGTTTTAGGACTGAAACAGGACTATGGGGAGAGAGTGGGACAGTGGAATTAGTTTAGGGACTCACACAGGGCTGTGGGGAGAGAGTGGGACAGTGGGATTAGTTTGGGGACACACACAGGGCTGTGGGGAGAGAGTGGGGCAGTGGGATTAGTTTGGAGACTGACCCAGGGCTGTGGGGAGAGAGTGGGAGAGTGGAATTTGTTTGGGGTCTGACCCAGGACTGTGGGAGAGAGTGGGACAGTGGGATTAGTTTGGTGACTGATTCAGGGCTGTGGGGAGAGAGTGGGGCAGTGGGATTAGTTTGGGGACTGACAGAGGGCGGTGGGGAGAGAGTGGGACAGTGGGATTTGTTGGGAGACTGACACAGGACTGTGGGAGGGAGTGGGACAGTGGGATTAGTTTGGGGACTGACTCAGGGCTGTGGGGAGAGAGTGGGAGTGTGGGTTAGGTTCGGGACTGACACAGGGCTTTGGGGAGAGAGTGGGACAGTGGAATTAGTTTAGGGATTGACACAGGGCTCTGGGGAGAGAGTGGGACAGTAGGAATAGTTTGGGGACTGACACAGGGCTGTGGGGAGAGAGTGGGACAGTGGAATTAGTTTGGGGACTGACCGGGCTGTGGGGAGAGAGTGGGACAGTGGGATTAGTTTGGGGACTGACAGTGCTGTGGGGTGAGAGTGGGGCAGCGGGATTAGTTTGGCGACTGACACAGGTCTGGGGGGAGGGAGTGGGACAGTGGGATTTGTTTGGGGACTGACACAGGACTGTGGGAGAGAGTGGGATAGTTGGATTAGTTTGGTGACTAATTCAGGGCTGCGCGGAGAGAGTGGGGCAGTGGGATTAGTTTGAGGACTGACACAGGGCAATGGGGAGAGTGTTGGGCTGTGGGATTAGTTTGGGGACTGACAGAGGGTTGTGGGGAGAGAGTGGGGCAATGGGATTAGTTTGGGGACTGACACAGGGCTGTGGGGAGAAAGCGGGACAGTGGGATTAGTTTCAGGACTGACACAGGTTTGTGGGGATAGTTGCAGGACAGTGGGATTCGTTTCGGGACTGACACAAGGCTGCGGGGAGAGAGCAGGACAGTTTGATTAGTTTGAGGACTGACACAGGGCTGTGGGAACAGAGTGGGACAGTGCGATTAATTTGGGGACTGTCACAGGGCTGTGGGGAGAGAGTAGGACAGTGGGATTAGTTTTAGGACTGAAACAGGACTATGGGGAGAGAGTGGGACAGTGGAATTAGTTTAGGGACTCACACAGGGCTGTGGGGAGAGAGTGGGACAGTGGGATTAGTTTGGGGACTCACACAGGGCTGTGGGGAGAGAGTGGGACAGTGGGATTAGTTTGGGGACTGACACAGGGCTGTGGAGAAAGAGCTGGACAGTGGGATTAGTTTGGGGACTGACCGGGCTGTAGGGAGAGAGTGGGACAGTGGGATTAGTTTGGGGACTGACACAGGGCTGTGGGGAGAGAGTGGGACAGTGGGATTAGTTTGGGGACTGACCGGGCTGTGGGGAGAGACTGGGACAGTGGGATTAGTTTGGAGACTGACCCAGGGCTGTGGGGAGAGAGTGGGACAGTGGGATTTGTTTGGGGACTAACACAGGACTGTGGGAGAGAGTGGGACAGTGGGATTAGTTTGGGGACTGACACAGGGCTGTGGGGAGAGAGTGGTACAGTGGGATTAGTTGGGGGACTGACACAGGACTGTGGGAGGGAGTGGGACAGTGGGATTAGTTTGGGGACTGACTCAGGGCTGTGGGGAGAGAGTGGGACAGTGGGATTAGTTTGGGGACTGACAGTGCTGTGGGGTGAGAGTGGGGCAGCGGGATTAGTTTGGCGACTGACACAGGTCTGTGGGGAGGGAGTGGGACAGTGGGATTTGTTTGGGGACTGACACAGGACTGTGGGAGAGAGTGGAATAGTTGGATTAGTTTGGTGACTAATTCAGGGCTGCGCGGAGAGAGTGGGGCAGTGGGATTAGTTTGAGGACTGACACAGGGCTGTGGGGAGAGTGTTGGGCTGTGGGATTAGTTTGGGGACTGACAGAGGGTTGTGGGGAGAGAGTGGGGCAATGGGATTAGTTTGGGGACTGACACAGGGCTGTGGGGAGAAAGCGGGACAGTGGGATTAGTTTCAGGACTGACACAGGTTTGTGGGGTTAGTTGCAGGACGGTGGGATTCGTTTCGGGACTGACCCAAGGCTGCGGGGAGAGAGCAGGACAGTTTGATTAGTTTGAGGACTGACACAGGGCTGTGGGAACAGAGTGGGACAGTGCGATTAATTTGGGGACTGTCACAGAGCTGTGGGGAGAGAGTAGGACAGTGGGATTAGTTTTAGGACTGAAACAGGACTATGGGGAGAGAGTTGGCAGTGGAATTAGTTTAGGGACTCACACAGGGCTGTGGGGAGAGAGTGGGACGGTGGGATTAGTTTGGGGACTGACACAGGGATGTGGAGAGAGAGCTGGACAGTGGGATTAGTTTGGGGCTGACCGGGCTGTAGGGAGAGAGTGGGACAGTGGGATTAGTTTGTGGACTGGCACAGGGCTGTGGGGAGAGAGTGGGACAGTGGGATTAGTTTGGGGACTGACCGGGCTGTGGGGAGAGACTGGGACAGTGGGATTAGTTTGGAGACTGACCCAGGGCTGTAGGGAGAGAGTGGGACAGTGGGATTTGTTTGGGGACTAACACAGGACTGTGGGAGAGAGTGGGACAGTATGATTAGTTTAGGGACTGACTCAGGGTTGTGGGGAGATAGTAGGGCAATGGGATTAGTTTGGGGACTGAATCAGGGCTGTGGGGAGTGAGTGGGACAGTGGGATTAGTTTGGGGACTGACAAAGGGCTGTGGGGAGAGAGTGGGACAGTGGGATTATTTGGGGGACTGACACAGGACTGTGGGAGGGAGTGGGACAGTGGGATTAGTTTGGGGACTGACTGACGGCTGTGGGGAGGGAGTGGGGCAGTGGGATTAGGTTGGGGACTGACACAGGGCTGTGGGGAGTGAGTGGGACAGTGGAATTACTTTAGGGATTGAGAAAGGGCTGTGGGGAGAGAGTGTGACTGTGGGATTAGTTTGGGGACTGATACAGGACTGTGGGAGAGAGTGGGGCAGTGGGATTAGGTTGGAGACTGACACAGGGCGGTGGGGAGAGAGTGGGACAGTGGGATTTGTTTGGGGACTGACACAGGACTGAGGGAGAGAGTAGGACTGTGGGATTAGTTTGCGGACTGACTCAGGATTGTTGGGAGAGAGTGGGGCAGTAGGATTAGTTTGGGACTGACACAAGGCTGTGGGGAGAGAGTCGGACAGTGTGATTAGTTTGGGTCTGACCCAGGGCTGTGGGGAGAGAGCGGGACAGTGGGATTAGTTTGAGGACTGACACAGGGTAGTGCGGAGAGTGGGACAGTGGGATTAGTTTGGGAGCTGACACAGGACGGTAGGGAGAGAGTGCGACATTATGATTAGTTTGGGCACTGACACAGGGCTCAGGTGAGAGAGTGGGACAGTGGGATTATTTTGGGGACTGACAGGGATGTGGGGAGAGAGTGGGGTAGCGGAATTAGTTTGGGGACTGACACAGGTCTGTGGGGCACTGGGATAAGTTTGGGGAATGACACAGGACTTTGTGGAGAGAGTGGGACAGTGGGATTTTTTTGGGGACTGACAAAGGACTGTGAGGAGAATGTGGGGCAGTGGGATTAGTTTGGGGACTGACACTGGGCTGTGGGGAGAGAGTGGGGCAGTGGGATTATTTTGGGGACCGACACAGGGCTGTGGGGAGAGAGTGGGACAGTGGGATTTGTTTGGGGACTGACACAGGACTGTGGGGTGAGAGTGGGACAGTGGGATATGTTTGGGGACTGACCCAGGACTGTGGGAGAGAGTGGGACTGTGGGACTAGTTTGGAGACTGACACAGGGTTGGGAGAGAGTGGAGCAGTGGGATTAGTTTGGGGACTGACACAGGGCTGTGGGGAGTGAGTGGGACAGTGGGATTTGTTTGGGGACTGACACAGGACTGTGGGAGAGAGTGGGACAGTGGGATTAGTTTGGTGATTGATTCAGGGCTGTGGGGAGAGAGTGCGGCAGTGGGATTAGTTTGGGGACTGACACAGGGCTGTGGGGAGAGAGTAGGGTAGTGGGATTAGTTTGGGGACTGACACAGGGTTGTGGGGAGAGAGTGGGAAATGGGATTAGTTTGGGGAATGTCACAGGGCTGTGGGGAGAAAGCGGGACAGTGGGATTAGTTTCAGGACTGACACTGGTTTGTGGGGACAGAGCAGGACAGTGGGATTACTTTCCGGACTGACACAAGGCTGCGGGGAGAGAGCAGGACAGTTTGATTAGTTTGAGGACTGATACAGGGCTGTGGGGAGAGAGTGGGACAGTGGGATTAGTTTGGGGACTCACACAGGAGTGTTCGAGAGAGTGGGACAGTGGGATTAGTTTGGGGACTGACTCAGGGCTGTAGGGAGAGAGTGGGGCAGTGGGAATAGGTTGGGGACTGACTCAGGGCTGTCGGGAGAGAGTAGGACAGTGGGATTTTTTTTGGGGACTGACACAGGACTGTGGGAGAGAGTGGGACAGTGGGATTACTTTGGGGATTGACACAGGGATGTGGGGAGAGAGTGGGGCAAAGGGATTAGTTTGGGGACTGACACAGGGCTGTGGGGAGAGAGTGGGGCAGTAGGATTAGTTTGGGGACTGACCCAGGGCTCTGGGGAGAGAGCGGGACAGTGGGATTAGTTTGAGGACTTACACAGTGTAGTGCGGAGAGTGGGACAGTGGGATTAGTTTGGGAGCTGACACAGGACTGTAGGGAGAGCGTTGGGCTGTGGGATTAGTTTGGGGACTGACAGAGGGTTGTGGGGAGAGAGTGGGGCAATGGGATTAGTTTGGGGACTGACACAGGGCTGTGGGGAGAAAGCGGGACAGTGGGATTAGTTTCAGGACTGACACAGGTTTGTGGGGATAGTTGCAGGACAGTGGGATTCGTTTCGGGACTGACACAAGGCTGCGGGGAGAGAGGAGGACAGTTTGATTAGTTTGAGGACTGACACAGGGCTGTGGGAACAGACTGGGACAGTGCGATTAATTTGGGGACTGTCACAGGGCTGTGGGGAGAAAGTAGGACAGTGGGATTAGTTTTAGGACTGAAACAGGACTATGGGGAGAGAGTGGGACAGTGGAATTAGTTTAGGGACTCACACAGGGCTCTGGGTAGAGAGTGGGACAGTGGGATTAGTTTGGGGACTGACACAGGGCTGTGGAGAGAGAGCTGGACAGTGGGATTAGTTTGGGGACTGACCGGGCTGTAGGGAGAGAGTGGGACAGTGGGATTAGTTTGGGGTCTGACACAGGGCTGTGGGGAGAGAGTGGGACAGTGGGATTAGTTTGGAGACTGACCCAGGGCTGTAGGGATAGAGTGGGACTGTGGGATTTGTTTGGGGACTAACACAGGACTGTGGGAGAGAGTGGGACAGTATGATTAGTTTGGGGACTGACTCAGGGTTGTGGGGAGATAGTAGGGCAATGGGATTAGTTTGGGGACTGAATCAGGGCTGTGGGGAGTGAGTGGGACAGTGGGATTAGTTTGGGGACTGACAAAGGGCTGTGGGGAGAGAGTGGGACAGTGGGATTATTTGGGGGATTGACACAGGACTGTGGGAGGGAGTGGGACAGTGGGATTAGTTTGGGGACTGACTCACGGCTGTGGGGAGGGAGTGGGGCAGTGGGATTAGGTTGGGGACTGACACAGGGCTGTGGGGAGTGAGTGGGACAGTGGAATTACTTTAGGGATTGAGAAAGGGCTGTGGGGAGAGAGTGTGACTGTGGGATTAGTTTGGGGACTGATACAGGACTGTGGGAGAGAGTGGGACAGTGGGATTAGTTTGGTGACTGATTCAGGGCTGTGGGGAGAGAGTGCGGCACTGGGATTAGTTTGGGGACTGACACAGGGCTGTGGGGAGAGAGTAGGGTAGTGGGATTAGTTTGGGGACTGACACAGGGTTGTGGGGAGAGAGTGGGAAATGGGATTAGTTTGGGGAATGTCACAGGGCTGTGGGGAGAAAGCGGGACAGTGGGATTAGTTTCAGGACTGACACTGGTTTGTGGGGACAGAGCAGGACAGTGGGATTACTTTCCGGACTGACACAAGGCTGCGGGGAGAGAGCAGGACAGTTTGATTAGTTTGAGGACTGATACAGGGCTGTGGGGAGAGAGTGGGACAGTGGGATTAGTTTGGGGACTCACACAGGAGTGTTCGAGAGAGTGGGACAGTGGGATTAGTTTGGGGACTGACTCAGGGCTGTAGGGAGAGAGTGGGGCAGTGGGAATAGGTTGGGGACTGACTCAGGGCTGTCGGGAGAGAGTAGGACAGTGGGATTTTTTTTGGGGACTGACACAGGACTGTGGGAGAGAGTGGGACAGTGGGATTACTTTGGGGATTGACACAGGGATGTGGGGAGAGAGTGGGGCAAAGGGATTAGTTTGGGGACTGACACAGGGCTGTGGGGAGAGAGTGGGGCAGTAGGATTAGTTTGGGGACTGACCCAGGGCTCTGGGGGGAGAGCGGGACAGTGGGATTAGTTTGAGGACTGACACAGTGTAGTGCGGAGAGTGGGACAGTGGGATTAGTTTGGGAGCTGACACAGGACTGTAGGGAGAGTGTTGGGCTGTGGGATTAGTTTGGGGACTGACAGAGGGTTGTGGGGAGAGAGTGGGGCAATGGGATTAGTTTGGGGACTGACACAGGGCTGTGGGGAGAAAGCGGGACAGTGGGATTAGTTTCAGGACTGACACAGGTTTGTGGGGATAGTTGCAGGACAGTGGGATTCGTTTCGGGACTGACACAAGGCTGCGGGGAGAGAGCAGGACAGTTTGATTAGTTTGAGGACTGACACAGGGCTGTGGGAACAGACTGGGACAGTGCGATTAATTTGGGGACTGTCACAGGGCTGTGGGGAGAAAGTAGGACAGTGGGATTAGTTTTAGGACTGAAACAGGACTATGGGGAGAGAGTGGGACAGTGGAATTAGTTTAGGGACTCACACAGGGCTGTGGGGAGAGAGTGGGACAGTGGGATTAGTTTGGGGACTCACACAGGGCTGTGGGGAGAGAGTGGGACAGTGGGATTAGTTTGGGGACTGACACAGGGCTGTGGAGAGAGAGCTGGACAGTGGGATTAGTTTGGGGACTGACCGGGCTGTAGGGAGAGAGTGGGACAGTGGGATTAGTTTGGGGACTGACACAGGGCTGTGGGGAGAGAGTGGGACAGTGGGATTAGTTTGGGGACTGACCGGGCTGTGGGGAGAGACTGGGACAGTGGGATTAGTTTGGAGACTGACCCAGGGCTGTAGGGAGAGAGTGGGACAGTGGGATTTATTTGGGGACTAACACAGGACTGTGGGAGAGAGTGGGACAGTATGATTAGTTTGGGGACTGACTCAGGATTGTGGGGAGATAGTAGGGCAATGGGATTAGTTTGGGGACTGACAAAGGGCTGTGGGGAGAGAGTGGGACAGTGGGATTATTTGGGGGACTGACACAGGACTGTGGGAGGGAGTGGGACAGTGGGATTAGTTTGGGGACTGACTGACGGCTGTGGGGAGGGAGTGGGGCAGTGGGATTAGGTTGGGGACTGACACAGGGCCGTGGGGAGTGAGTGGGACAGTGGAATTACTTTAGGGATTGAGAAAGGGCTGTGGGGAGAGAGTGTGACTGTGGGATTAGTTTGGGGACTGATATAGGACTGTGGGAGAGAGTGGGACAGTGGGATTAGTTTGGTGACTGATTCAGGGCTGTGGGGATAGAGTGGGGCAGTGGGATTAGTTTGGGGTCTGACACAGGGCTGTGGGGAGAGAGTGGGACAGTGGAAATAGTTTGGGGACTGACTGAGGGCTGTGGGGAGAAAGTGGGGCAGTGGGATTAGGTTGGAGACTGACACAGTGCTGTGGGGAGAGAGTGGGACAGTGTGATTTGTTTGGGGACTGACTCAGGGTTGTTGGGAGAGAGTGGGGCAGTAGGATTTGTTTGGGGACTGACACAGGACTGTGGGGTGAGAGTGGGACAGTGGGATATGTTTGGGGACTGACCCAGGACTGTGGGAGAGAGTGGGACTGTGGGACTAGTTTGGAGACTGACACAGGGTTGGGAGAGAGTGGAGCAGTGGGATTAGTTTGGGGACTGACACAGGGCTGTGGGGAGTGAGTGGGGCAGTACGATTAGTTTGGGGACTGACCCAGGGCTGTGGGGAGAGAGCGGGACAGTGGGATTAGTTTGAGGACTGACACAGGGTAGTGCGGAGAGTGGGACAGTGGGATTAGTTTGGGAGCTGACACAGGACTGTAGGGAGAGAGTGCGACATTATGATTAGTTTGGGCACTGACACAGGGCTCAGGTGAGAGAGTGGGACAGTGGGATTATTTTGGGGACTGACAGGGATGTGGGGAGAGAGTGGGGTAGCGGAATTAGTTTGGGGACTGACACAGGTCTGTGGGGCACTGGGATAAGTTTGGGGAATGACACAGGACTTTGTGGAGAGAGTGGGACAGTGGGATTTTTTTGGGGAGTGACAAAGGACTGTGAGGAGAATGTGGGGCAGTGGGATTAGTTTGGGGACTGACACTGGGCTGTGGGGAGAGAGTGGGGCAGTGGGATTAGTTTGGGGACCGACACAGGGCTGTGGGGAGAGAGTGGGACAGTGGGATTTGTTTGGGGACTGACACAGGACTGTGGGGTGAGAGTGGGACAGTGGGAGATGTTTGGGGACTGACCCAGGACTGTGGGAGAGAGTGGGACTGTGGGACTAGTTTGGAGACTGACACAGGGTTGGGAGAGAGTGGAGCAGTGGGATTAGTTTGGGGACTGACACAGGGCTGTGGGGAGTGAGTGGGACAGTGGGATTTGTTTGGGGACTGACACAGGACTGTGGGAGAGAGTGGGACAGTGGGATTAGTTTGGTGATTGATTCAGGGCTGTGGGGAGAGAGTGGGGCAGTGGAATTAGTTTGGGGACTGACACAGGGCTGTGGGGAGAGAGTAGGGTAGTGGGATTAGATTGGGGACTGACACAGGGTTGTGGGGAGAGAGTGGGAAATGGGATTAGTTTGGGGAATGTCACAGGGCTGTGGGGAGAAAGCGGGACAGTGGGATTAGTTTCAGGACTGACACTGGTTTGTGGGAACAGAGCAGGACAGTGGGATTACTTTCCGGACTGACACAAGGCTGCGGGAAGAGAGCAGGACAGTTTGATTAGTTTGAGGACTGATACAGGGCTGTGGGGAGAGAGTGGGACAGTGGGATTAGTTTGGGGACTCACACAGGAGTGTTCGAGAGAGTGGGACAGTGGGATTAGTTTGGGGACTGACTCAGGGCTGTAGGGAGAGAGTGGGGCAGTGGGAATAGGTTGGGGACTGACTCAGGGCTGTCGGGAGAGAGTAGGACAGTGGGATTTTTTTTGGGGACTGACACAGGACTGTGGGAGAGAGTGGGACAGTGGGATTACTTTGGGGATTGACACAGGGATGTGGGGAGAGAGTGGGGCAAAGGGATTAGTTTGGGGACTGACCCAGGGCTCTGGGGAGAGAGCGGGACAGTGGGATTAGTTTGAGGACTGACACAGTGTAGTGCGGAGAGTGGGACAGTGGGATTAGTTTGGGAGCTGACACAGGACTGTAGGGAGAGAGTGCGACAGTATGATTAGTTTGGGCACTGACACAGGGCTCAGGTGAGAGAGTGGGACAGTGGGATTATTTTGGGGACTGACAGGGCTGTGGGGAGAGAGTGGGGCAGCGGAATTAGTTTGGGGACTCACACAGGGCTGTGGGGAGAGAGTGGGACAGTGGGATTAGTTTGGGGGACTGATACAGGACTGTGGGAGGGAGTGGGACAGTGGGATTAGTTTGGGGACTGACTCACGGCTGTCAGGAGGGAATGCGGCAGTGGGATTAGGTTGGGGACTGACACAGGGCTGTGGGGAGAGAGTGGGACAGTGGAATTAGTTTAAGGATTGACACAGGGGTCTGGGGAGAGAGTGGGACAGTGGGATTCGTTTGGGGACTGACACAGGACTGTGGAAGAGAGTGGGACAGTGGGATTAGTTTGGGGATTGAATCAGGGCTGTGGGGAGAGAGTGGGGCAGTGGGATTAGTTTGGGGACTGACAGGGCTGTGGGGAGAGAGTGGGGCAGTGGGATTAGTTTGGGGACTGACAGGGTTGTGGGGAGAGTGTGGGACAGTGGTTTTATTTGGGGGAGTGACACAGGACTGTGAGAGGGATTGGTACAGTGGGATTAGTTTGGGGACTGTCTCACGGCTGTTGGGAGAGAATGGGACAGAGGGATTAGTTTGGGGACTGATACAGGGCTTGGGGCGAGAGAGGGAGAGTCGAATTACTTTGGGGACTGACACAGGGCTGTGGGGGGAGAGTGGGGCAGTGGGATTAGTTTGGGGATTGACAGGGCTGTGGGGAGAGAGTGGGACAGAGGGATTAGTTTGGAGACTGTCCCAGGGCTGTGGGGAGAGAGTGGGAAAGTGGGATTTGTTTGGGTACTGACACAGGACTGTGGGAGAGAGTGGGACATTGGGATTAGTTTGGGGACTGACACAGGGCTCTGGGGAGAGAGTGGGGCACGGGGATTAGTTTGGGGACTGACACAGGGCTGTGGGGAGAGAGTGCGACAGTATGATTAGTTTGGGCACTGACACAGGGCTCTGGGGAGAGTGTGGGACAGTGGGATTAGTTTGGGGTCTCACAGGGCTGTGGGGAGAGAGTGGGGCAGCGAAATTAGTTTGGTGACTGACAAAGGGCTGTGGGGCACTGGGATAAGTTTGGGGAATGACACAGGACTTTGGGGAGAGAGGGGGACAGTGGGATTTTTTTGGGGTCTGACACAGGGCTGTGGGGAGTGTGTGGGGCAGTGGGATTAGTATGGGGACTGACACAGGGCTGTGGGGAGAGAGTGGGGCAGTGGGATTTGTTTGAGGACTGACACAGGGCTGTGTGGAGAGAGTTGGGCACTGGGATTTGTTTGGGGACTGACACAGGACTGTGGGAGAGAGCAGGACTGTGGGATTAGTTTGGGGACTGACTCAGGACTGTGGGGAGAGTGTGGGGCAGTGGGATTAGTTTGGGGACTGACAGGGCTGTGGGGAGAGTGTGGGACAGTGGGATTTCTTTGGGTACTGACACAGGACTGCGGGAGAGAGTGGGACAGTTGGATTAGTTTGGGGACTGACTCAGGGTTCTGGGGAGAGAGTGGGGCAATGGGATTAGTTTGGTGACTGACACAGGGCTGTTGGGAGGAAGCGGGACAGTGGGCTTAGTTTGGGGACTGACACAGGGCTCTGGGGTGAGAGCGGGGCAGTGGGATTAGTTTCAGGACTGATACAGGGCTGTGGGGAGAGAGTGGGGCAGTGGGATTAGTTTGGGGACTGACAGGGCTGTGGGGAGAGAGTGGGGCAGTGGGATTAGTTTGGAGACTGACCCAGGGCTGTGGGGAGAGAGTGGGAGAGTGGAATTTGTTTGGGGTCTGACCCAGGACTGTGGGAGAGAGTGGGACAGTGGGATTAGTTTGGTGACTGATTCAGGGCTGTGGGGAGAGAGTGGGGCAGTGGGATTAGTTTGGGGACTGACAGAGGGCGGTGGGGAGAGAGTGGGGCAGTGGGATTTGTTGGGAGACTGACACAGGACTGTGGGAGGGAGTGGGACAGTGGGATTAGTTTGGGGACTGACTCAGGGCTGTGGGGAGAGAGTGGGAGTGTGGGTTAGGTTCGGGACTGACACAGGGCTTTGGGGAGAGAGTGGGACAGTGGAATTAGTTTAGGGATTGACACAGGGCTCTGGGGAGAGAGTGGGACAGTAGGAATAGTTTGGGGACTGACACAGGGCTGTGGGGAGAGAGTGGGACAGTGGAATTAGTTTGGGGACTGACCGGGCTGTGGGGAGAGAGTGGGACAGTGGGATTAGTTTGGGGACTGACAGTGCTGTGGGGTGAGAGTGGGGCAGCGGGATTAGTTTGGCGACTGACACAGGTCTGTGGGGAGGGAGTGGGACAGTGGGATTTGTTTGGGGACTGACACAGGACTGTGGGAGAGAGTGGGATAGTTGGATTAGTTTGGTGACTAATTCAGGGCTGCGCGGAGAGAGTGGGGCAGTGGGATTAGTTTGAGGACTGACACAGGGCTGTGGGGAGAGTGTTGGGCTGTGGGATTAGTTTGGGGACTGACAGAGGGTTGTGGGGAGAGAGTGGGGCAGTGGGATTAGTTTCAGGACTGACACAGGTTTGTGGGGATAGTTGCAGGACAGTGGGATTCGTTTCGGGACTGACACAAGGCTGCGTGGAGAGAGCAGGACAGTTTGATTAGTTTGAGGACTGACACAGGGCTGTGGGAACAGAGTGGGACAGTGCGATTAATTTGGGGACTGTCACAGGGCTGTGGGGAGAGAGTAGGACAGTGGGATTAGTTTTAGGACTGAAACAGGACTATGGGGAGAGAGTGGGACAGTGGAATTAGTTTAGGGACTCACACAGGGCTGTGGGGAGAGAGTGGGACAGTGGGATTAGTTTGGGGACTCACACAGGGCTGTGGGGAGAGAGTGGGACAGTGGGATTAGTTTGGGGACTGACACAGGGCTGTGGAGAGAGAGCTGGACAGTGGGATTAGTTTGGGGACTGACCGGGCTGTAGGGAGAGAGTGGGACAGTGGGATTAGTTTGGGGACTGACACAGGGCTGTGGGGAGAGAGTGGGACAGTGCGATTAGTTTGGGGACTGACCGGGCTGTGGGGAGAGACTGGGACAGTGGGATTAGTTTGGAGACTGACCCAGGGCTGTGGGGAGAGAGTGGTACAGTGGGATTAGTTGGGGGACTGACACAGGACTGTGGGAGGGAGTGGGACAGTGGGATTAGTTTGGGGACTGACTCAGGGCTGTGGGGAGAGAGTGGGACAGTGGGATTAGTTTGGAGACTGACAGTGCTGTGGGGTGAGAGTGGGGCAGCGGGATTAGTTTGGCGACTGACACAGGTCTGTGGGGAGGGAGTGGGACAGTGGGATTTGTTTGGGGACTGACACAGGACTGTGGGAGAGAGTGGGATAGTTGGATTAGTTTGGTGAGTAATTCAGGGCTGCGCGGAGAGAGAGGGGCAGTGGGATTAGTTTGAGGACTGACACAGGGCTGTGGGGAGAGTGTTGGGCTGTGGGATTAGTTTGGGGACTGACAGAGGGTTGTGGGGAGAGAGTGGGGCAATGGGATTAGTTTGAGGACTGACACAGGGCTGTGGGGAGAAAGCGGGACAGTGGGATTAGATTTAGGACTGACACAGGTTTGTGGGGTTAGTTGCAGGACAGTGGGATTCGTTTCGGGACTGACACAAGGCTGCGGGGAGAGAGCAGGACAGTTTGATTAGTTTGAGGACTGACACAGGGCTGTGGGAACAGAGTGGGACAGTGCGATTAATTTGGGGACTGTCACAGGGCTGTGGGGAGAGAGTAGGACAGTGGGATTAGTTTTAGGACTGAAACAGGACTATGGGGAGAGAGTGGGACAGTGGAATTAGTTTAGGGACTCACACAGGGCTGTGGGGAGAGAGTGGGACAGTGGGATTAGTTTGGGGACTGACACAGGGCTGTGGAGAGAGAGCTGGACAGTGGGATTATTTGGGGGACTGACACAGGACTGTGGGAGGGAGTGGGACAGTGGGATTAGTTTGGGGACTGACTCACGGCTGTGGGGAGGGAGTGGGGCAGTGGGATTAGGTTGGGGACTGACACAGGGCTGTGGGGAGTGAGTGGGACAGTGGGATTAGTTTGGGGACTGACTCACGGCTGTGGGGAGGGAGTGGGGCAGTGGGATTAGGTTGGGGACTGACACAGGGCTGTGGGGAGTGAGTGGGACAGTGGAATTACTTTAGGGATTGAGAAAGGGCTGTGGGGAGAGAGTGTGACTGTGGGATTAGTTTGGGGACTGATACAGGACTGTGGGAGAGAGTGGGGCAGTGGGATTTGTTTGGGGACTGACACAGGACTGTGGGAGAGAGTAGGACTGTGGGATTAGTTTGGGGACTGACTCAGGGTTGTTGGGAGAGAGTGGGGCAGTAGGATTAGTTTGGGGACTGACCCAGGGCTGTGGGGAGAGAGCGGGACAGTGGGATTAGTTTGAGGACTGTCACAGGGTAGTGCGGAGAGTGGGACAGTGGGATTAGTTTGGGAGTTGACACAGGACTGTAGGGAGAGAGTGCGACATTATGATTAGTTTGGGCACTGACACAGGGCTCAGGTGAGAGAGTGGGACAGTGGGATTATTTTGGGGACTGACAGGGATGTGGGGAGAGAGTGGGGTAGCGGAATTAGTTTGGGGACTGACACAGGTCTGTGGGGCACTGGGATAAGTTTGGGGAATGACACAGGACTTTGTGGAGAGAGTGGGACAGTGGGATTTTTTTGGGGAGTGACAAAGGACTGTGAGGAGAATGTGGGGCAGTGGGATTAGTTTGGGGACTGACACTGGGCTGTGGGGAGAGAGTGGGGCAGTGGGATTAGTTTGGGGACCGACACAGGGCTGTGGGGAGAGAGTGGGACAGTGGGATTTGTTTGGGGACTGACACAGGACTGTGGGGTGAGAGTGGGACAGTGGGATATGTTTGGGGACTGACCCAGGACTGTGGGAGAGAGTGGGACTGTGGGACTAGTTTGGAGACTGACACAGGGTTGGGAGAGAGTGGAGCAGTGGGATTAGTTTGGGGACTGACACAGGGCTGTGGGGAGTGAGTGGGACAGTGGGATTTGTTTGGGGACTGACACAGGACTGTGGGAGAGAGTGGGACAGTGGGATTAGTTTGGTGATTGATTCAGGGCTGTGGGGAGAGAGTGCGGCAGTGGGATTAGTTTGGGGACTGACACAGGGCTGTGGGGAGAGAGTAGGGTAGTGGGATTAGTTTGGGGACTGACACAGGGTTGTGGGGAGAGAGTGGGAAATGGGATTAGTTTGGGGAATGTCACAGGGCTGTGGGGAGAAAGCGGGACAGTGGGATTAGTTTCAGGACTGACACTGGTTTGTGGGGACAGAGCAGGACAGTGGGATTACTTTCCGGACTGACACAAGGCTGCGGGGAGAGAGCAGGACAGTTTGATTAGTTTGAGGACTGATACAGGGCTGTGGGGAGAGAGTGGGACAGTGGGATTAGTTTGGGGACTCACACAGGAGTGTTCGAGAGAGTGGGACAGTGGGATTAGTTTGGGGACTGACTCAGGGCTGTAGGGAGAGAGTGGGGCAGTGGGAATAGGTTGGGGACTGACTCAGGGCTGTCGGGAGAGAGTAGGACAGTGGGATTTTTTTTGGGGACTGACACAGGACTGTGGGAGAGAGTGGGACAGTGGGATTACTTTGGGGATTGACACAGGGATGTGGGGAGAGAGTGGGGCAAAGGGATTAGTTTGGGGACTGACAGAGGGCTGTGGGGAGAGAGTGGGGCAGTAGGATTAGTTTGGGGACTGACCCAGGGCTCTGGGGAGAGAGCGGGACAGTGGGATTAGTTTCAGGACTGACACAGTGTAGTGCGGAGAGTGGGACAGTGGGATTAGTTTGGGAGCTGACACAGGACTGTAGGGAGAGTGTTGGGCTGTGGGATTAGTTTGGGGACTGACAGAGGGTTGTGGGGAGAGAGTGGGGCAATCGGATTAGTTTGGGGACTGACACAGGGCTGTGGGGAGAAAGCGGGACAGTGGGATTAGTTTCAGGACTGACACAGGTTTGTGGGGATAGTTGCAGGACAGTGGGATTCGTTTCGGGACTGACACAAGGCTGCGGGGAGAGAGCAGGACAGTTTATTAGTTTGAGGACTGACACAGGGCTGTGGGAACAGACTGGGACAGTGCGATTAATTTGGGGACTGTCACAGGTCTGTGGGGAGAGAGTAGGACAGTGGGATTAGTTTTAGGACTGAAACAGGACTATGGGGAGAGAGTGGGACAGTGGAATTAGTTTAGGGACTCACACAGGGCTGTGGGGAGAGAGTGGGACAGTGGGATTAGTTTGGGGACACACACAGGGCTGTGGGAGAGAGTGGGGCAGTGGGATTAGTTTGGAGACTGACCCAGGGCTGTGGGGAGAGAGTGGGAGAGTGGAATTTGTTTGGGGTCTGACCCAGGACTGTGGGAGAGAGTGGGACAGTGGGATTAGTTTGGTGACTGATTCAGGGCTGTGGGGAGAGAGTGGGGCAGTGGGATTAGTTTGGGGACTGACAGAGGGCGGTGGGGAGAGAGTGGGACAGTGGGATTTGTTGGGAGACTGACACAGGACTGTGGGAGGGAGTGGGACAGTGGGATTAGTTTGGGGACTGACTCAGGGCTGTGGGGAGAGAGTGGAGTGTGGGTTAGGTTCGGGACTGACACAGGGCTTTGGGAGAGAGTGGGACAGTGGAATTAGTTTAGGGATTGACATAGGGCTCTGGGGAGAGAGTGGGACAGTAGGAATAGTTTGGGGACTGACACAGGGCTGTGGGGAGAGAGTGGGACAGTGGAATTAGTTTGGGGACTGACCGGGCTGTGGGGAGAGAGTGGGACAGTGGGATTAGTTTGGGGACTGACGTGCTGTGGGGTGAGAGTGGGGCAGCGGGATTAGTTTGGCGACTGACACAGGTCTGGGGGGAGGGAGTGGGACAGTGGGATTTGTTTGGGGACTGACACAGGACTGTGGGAGAGAGTGGATAGTTGGATTAGTTTGGTGACTAATTCAGGGCTGCGCGGAGAGAGTGGGGCAGTGGGATTAGTTTGAGGACTGACACAGGGCAATGGGGAGAGTGTGGGCTGTGGATTAGTTTGGGGACTGACAGAGGGTTTGTGGGGAGAGAGTGGGGCAATGGGATTAGTTTGGGGACTGACACAGGGCTGTGGGGAGAAAGCGGGACAGTGGGATTAGTTTCAGGACTGACACAGGTTTGTGGGGATAGTTGCAGGACAGTGGGATTCGTTTCGGGACTGACACAAGGCTGCGGGGAGAGAGCAGGACAGTTTGATTAGTTTGAGGACTGACACAGGGCTGTGGGAACAGAGTGGGACAGTGCGATTAATTTGGGGACTGTCACAGGGCTGTGGGGAGAGAGTAGGACAGTGGGATTAGTTTTAGGACTGAAACAGGACTATGGGGAGAGAGTGGGACAGTGGAATTAGTTTAGGGACTCACACAGGGCTGTGGGGAGAGAGTGGGACAGTGGGATTAGTTTGGGGACTCACACAGGGCTGTGGGGAGAGAGTGGGACAGTGGGATTAGTTTGGGGACTGACACAGGGCTGTGGAGAAAGAGCTGGACAGTGGATTAGTTTGGGGACTGACCGGGCTGTAGGGAGAGAGTGGGACAGTGGGATTAGTTTGGGGACTGACACAGGGCTGTGGGGAGAGAGTGGGACAGTGGGATTAGTTTGGGGACTGACCGGGCTGTGGGGAGAGACTGGGACAGTGGGATTAGTTGGAGACTGACCCAGGGCTGTGGGAGAGAGTGGGACAGTGGGATTTGTTTGGGGACTAACACAGGACTGTGGGAGAGAGTGGGACAGTGGATTAGTTTGGGGACTGACACAGGGCTGTGGGGAGAGAGTGGTACAGTGGGATTAGTTGGGGACTGACACAGGACTGTGGGAGGGAGTGGGACAGTGGGATTAGTTTGGGGACTGACTCAGGGCTGTGGGGAGAGAGTGGGACAGTGGGATTAGTTTGGGGACTGACAGTGCTGTGGGGTGAGAGTGGGGCAGCGGGATTAGTTTGGCGACTGACACAGGTCTGTGGGGAGGAGTGGGACAGTGGGATTTGTTTGGGGACTGACACAGGACTGTGGGAGAGAGTGGAATAGTTGGATTAGTTTGGTGACTATTCAGGGCTGCGCGGAGAGAGTGGGGCAGTGGGATTAGTTTGAGGACTGACACAGGGCTGTGGGGAGAGTGTTGGGCTGTGGGATTAGTTTGGGGACTGACAGAGGGTTGTGGGGAGAGAGTGGGGCAATGGGATTAGTTTGGGGACTGACACAGGGCTGTGGGGAGAAAGCGGGACAGTGGGATTAGTTTCAGGACTGACACAGGTTTGTGGGGTTAGTTGCAGGACGGTGGGATTCGTTTCGGGACTGACACAAGGCTGCGGGGAGAGAGCAGGACAGTTTGATTAGTTTGAGGACTGACACAGGGCTGTGGGAACAGAGTGGGACAGTGCGATTAATTTGGGGACTGTCACAGAGCTGTGGGGAGAGAGTAGGACAGTGGGATTAGTTTTAGGACTGAAACAGGACTATGGGGAGAGAGTTGGCAGTGGAATTAGTTTAGGGACTCACACAGGGCTGTGGGGAGAGAGTGGGACGGTGGGATTAGTTTGGGGACTGACACAGGGATGTGGAGAGAGAGCTGGACAGTGGGATTAGTTTGGGGACTGACCGGGCTGTAGGGAGAGAGTGGGACGGTGGGATTAGTTTGGGGACTGGCACAGGGCTGTGGGGAGAGAGTGGGACAGTGGGATTAGTTTGGGGACTGACCGGGCTGTGGGAGAGACTGGGACAGTGGGATTAGTTTGGAGACTGACCCAGGGCTGTAGGGAGAGAGTGGGACAGTGGGATTTGTTTGGGGACTAACACAGGACTGTGGGAGAGAGTGGGACAGTATGATTAGTTTAGGGACTGACTCAGGGTTGTGGGGAGATAGTAGGGCAATGGGATTAGTTTGGGGACTGAATCAGGGCTGTGGGGAGTGAGTGGGACAGTGGGATTAGTTGGGGACTGACAAAGGGCTGTGGGGAGAGAGTGGGACAGTGGGATTATTTGGGGGACTGACACAGGACTGTGGGAGGGAGTGGGACAGTGGGATTAGTTTGGGGACTGACTGACGGCTGTGGGGAGGGAGTGGGGCAGTGGGATTAGGTTGGGGACTGACACAGGGCTGTGGGAGTGAGTGGGACAGTGGAATTACTTTAGGGATTGAGAAAGGGCTGTGGGGAGAGAGTGTGACTGTGGGATTAGTTTGGGGACTGATACAGGACTGTGGGAGAGAGTGGGGCAGTGGATTAGGTTGGAGACTGACACAGGGCGGTGGGGAGAGAGTGGGACAGTGGGATTTGTTTGGGGACTGACACAGGACTGAGGGAGAGAGTAGGACTGTGGGATTAGTTTGCGGACTGACTCAGGATTGTTGGGAGAGAGTGGGGCAGTAGGATTAGTTTGGGGACTGACACAAGGCTGTGGGGAGAGAGTCGGACAGTGTGATTAGTTTGGGTCTGACCCAGGGCTGTGGGGAGAGAGCGGGACAGTGGGATTAGTTTGAGGACTGACACAGGGTAGTGCGGAGAGTGGGACAGTGGGATTAGTTTGGGAGCTGACACAGGACTGTAGGGAGAGAGTGCGACATTATGATTAGTTTGGGCACTGACACAGGGCTCAGGTGAGAGAGTGGGACAGTGGGATTATTTTGGGGACTGACAGGGATGTGGGGAGAGAGTGGGGTAGCGGAATTAGTTTGGGGACTGACACAGGTCTGTGGGGCACTGGGATAAGTTTGGGGAATGACACAGGACTTTGTGGAGAGAGTGGGACAGTGGGATTTTTTTGGGGACTGACAAAGGACTGTGAGGAGAATGTGGGGCAGTGGGATTAGTTTGGGGACTGACACTGGGCTGTGGGGAGAGAGTGGGGCAGTGGATTATTTTGGGGACCGACACAGGGCTGTGGGGAGAGAGTGGGACAGTGGGATTTGTTTGGGGACTGACACAGGACTGTGGGGTGAGAGTGGGACAGTGGGATATGTTTGGGGACTGACCCAGGACTGTGGGAGAGAGTGGGACTGTGGGACTAGTTTGGAGACTGACACAGGGTTGGGAGAGAGTGGAGCAGTGGGATTAGTTTGGGACTGACACAGGGCTGTGGGGAGTGAGTGGGACAGTGGGATTTGTTTGGGGACTGACACAGGACTGTGGGAGAGAGTGGGACAGTGGGATTAGTTTGGTGATTGATTCAGGGCTGTGGGGAGAGAGTGCGGCAGTGGGATTAGTTTGGGGACTGACACAGGGCTGTCGGGGAGAGAGTAGGGTAGTGGGATTAGTTTGGGGACTGACACAGGGTTGACACAGGGTTGTGGGGAGAGAGTGGGAAATGGGATTAGTTTGGGGAATGTCACAGGGCTGTGGGGAGAAAGCGGGACAGTGGGATTAGTTTCAGGACTGACACTGGTTTGTGGGGACAGAGCAGGACAGTGGGATTACTTTCCGGACTGACACAAGGCTGCGGGGAGAGAGCAGGACAGTTTGATTAGTTTGAGGACTGATACAGGGCTGTGGGGAGAGAGTGGGACAGTGGGATTAGTTTGGGGACTCACACAGGAGTGTTCGAGAGAGTGGGACAGTGGGATTAGTTTGGGGACTGACTCAGGGCTGTAGGGAGAGAGTGGGGCAGTGGGAATAGGTTGGGGACTGACTCAGGGCTGTCGGGAGAGAGTAGGACAGTGGGATTTTTTTTGGGGACTGACACAGGACTGTGGGAGAGAGTGGGACAGTGGGATTACTTTGGGGATTGACACAGGGATGTGGGGAGAGAGTGGGGCAAAGGGATTAGTTTGGGGACTGACACAGGGCTGTGGGGAGAGAGTGGGGCAGTAGGATTAGTTTGGGGACTGACCCAGGGCTCTGGGGAGAGAGCGGGACAGTGGGATTAGTTTGAGGACTTACACAGTGTAGTGCGGAGTGTGGGACAGTGGGATTAGTTTGGGAGCTGACACAGGACTGTAGGGAGAGCGTTGGGCTGTGGGATTAGTTTGGGGACTGACAGAGGGTTGTGGGGAGAGAGTGGGGCAATGGGATTAGTTTGGGGACTGACACAGGGCTGTGGGGAGAAAGCGGGACAGTGGGATTAGTTTCAGGACTGACACAGGTTTGTGGGGATAGTTGCAGGACAGTGGGATTCGTTTCGGGACTGACACAAGGCTGCGGGGAGAGAGGAGGACAGTTTGATTAGTTTGAGGACTGACACAGGGCTGTGGGAACAGACTGGGACAGTGCGATTAATTTGGGGACTGTCACAGGGCTGTGGGGAGAAAGTAGGACAGTGGGATTAGTTTTAGGACTGAAACAGGACTATGGGGAGAGAGTGGGACAGTGGAATTAGTTTAGGGACTCACACAGGGCTCTGGGTAGAGAGTGGGACAGTGGGATTAGTTTGGGGACTGACACAGGGCTGTGGAGAGAGAGCTGGACAGTGGGATTAGTTTGGGGACTGACCGGGCTGTAGGGAGAGAGTGGGACAGTGGGATTAGTTTGGGGACTGACACAGGGCTGTGGGGAGAGAGTGGGACAGTGGGATTAGTTTGGAGACTGACCCAGGGCTGTAGGGATAGAGTGGGACTGTGGGATTTGTTTGGGGACTAACACAGGACTGTGGGAGAGAGTGGGACAGTATGATTAGTTTGGGGACTGACTCAGGGTTGTGGGGAGATAGTAGGGCAATGGGATTAGTTTGGGGACTGAATCAGGGCTGTGGGGAGTGAGTGGGACAGTGGGATTAGTTTGGGGACTGACAAAGGGCTGTGGGGAGAGAGTGGGACAGTGGGATTATTTGGGGGATTGACACAGGACTGTGGGAGGGAGTGGGACAGTGGGATTAGTTTGGGGACTGACTCACGGCTGTGGGGAGGGAGTGGGGCAGTGGGATTAGGTTGGGGACTGACACAGGGCTGTGGGGAGTGAGTGGGACAGTGGAATTACTTTAGGGATTGAGAAAGGGCTGTGGGGAGAGAGTGTGACTGTGGGATTAGTTTGGGGACTGATACAGGACTGTGGGAGAGAGTGGGACAGTGGGATTAGTTTGGTGACTGATTCAGGGCTGTGGGGAGAGAGTGCGGCACTGGGATTAGTTTGGGGACTGACACAGGGCTGTGGGGAGAGAGTAGGGTAGTGGGATTAGTTTGGGGACTGACACAGGGTTGTGGGGAGAGAGTGGGAAATGGGATTAGTTTGGGGAATGTCACAGGGCTGTGGGGAGAAAGCGGGACAGTGGGATTAGTTTCAGGACTGACACTGGTTTGTGGGGACAGAGCAGGACAGTGGGATTACTTTCCGGACTGACACAAGGCTGCGGGGAGAGAGCAGGACAGTTTGATTAGTTTGAGGACTGATACAGGGCTGTGGGGAGAGAGTGGGACAGTGGGATTAGTTTGGGGACTCACACAGGAGTGTTCGAGAGAGTGGGACAGTGGGATTAGTTTGGGGACTGACTCAGGGCTGTAGGGAGAGAGTGGGGCAGTGGGAATAGGTTGGGGACTGACTCAGGGCTGTCGGGAGAGAGTAGGACAGTGGGATTTTTTTTGGGGACTGACACAGGACTGTGGGAGAGAGTGGGACAGTGGGATTACTTTGGGGATTGACACAGGGATGTGGGGAGAGAGTGGGGCAAAGGGATTAGTTTGGGGACTGACAGAGGGCTGTGGGGAGAGAGTGGGGCAGTAGGATTAGTTTGGGGACTGACCCAGGGCTCTGGGGGGAGAGCGGGACAGTGGGATTAGTTTGAGGACTGACACAGTGTAGTGCGGAGAGTGGGACAGTGGGATTAGTTTGGGAGCTGACACAGGACTGTAGGGAGAGTGTTGGGCTGTGGGATTAGTTTGGGGACTGACAGAGGGTTGTGGGGAGAGAGTGGGGCAATGGGATTAGTTTGGGGACTGACACAGGGCTGTGGGGAGAAAGCGGGACAGTGGGATTAGTTTCAGGACTGACACAGGTTTGTGGGGATAGTTGCAGGACAGTGGGATTCGTTTCGGGACTGACACAAGGCTGCGGGGAGAGAGCAGGACAGTTTGATTAGTTTGAGGACTGACACAGGGCTGTGGGAACAGACTGGGACAGTGCGATTAATTTGGGGACTGTCACAGGGCTGTGGGGAGAAAGTAGGACAGTGGGATTAGTTTTAGGACTGAAACAGGACTATGGGGAGAGAGTGGGACAGTGGAATTAGTTTAGGGACTCACACAGGGCTGTGGGGAGAGAGTGGGACAGTGGGATTAGTTTGGGGACTCACACAGGGCTGTGGGGAGAGAGTGGGACAGTGGGATTAGTTTGGGGACTGACACAGGGCTGTGGAGAGAGAGCTGGACAGTGGGATTAGTTTGGGGACTGACCGGGCTGTAGGGAGAGAGTGGGACAGTGGGATTAGTTTGGGGACTGACACAGGGCTGTGGGGAGAGAGTGGGACAGTGGGATTAGTTTGGGGACTGACCGGGCTGTGGGGAGAGACTGGGACAGTGGGATTAGTTTGGAGACTGACCCAGGGCTGTAGGGAGAGAGTGGGACAGTGGGATTTATTTGGGGACTAACACAGGACTGTGGGAGAGAGTGGGACAGTATGATTAGTTTGGGGACTGACTCAGGATTGTGGGGAGATAGTAGGGCAATGGGATTAGTTTGGGGACTGACAAAGGGCTGTGGGGAGAGAGTGGGACAGTGGGATTATTTGGGGGACTGACACAGGACTGTGGGAGGGAGTGGGACAGTGGGATTAGTTTGGGGACTGACTGACGGCTGTGGGGAGGGAGTGGGGCAGTGGGATTAGGTTGGGGACTGACACAGGGCCGTGGGGAGTGAGTGGGACAGTGGAATTACTTTAGGGATTGAGAAAGGGCTGTGGGGAGAGAGTGTGACTGTGGGATTAGTTTGGGGACTGATATAGGACTGTGGGAGAGAGTGGGACAGTGGGATTAGTTTGGTGACTGATTCAGGGCTGTGGGGATAGAGTGGGGCAGTGGGATTAGTTTGGGGTCTGACACAGGGCTGTGGGGAGAGAGTGGGACAGTGGAAATAGTTTGGGGACTGACTGAGGGCTGTGGGGAGAAAGTGGGGCAGTGGGATTAGGTTGGAGACTGACACAGTGCTGTGGGGAGAGAGTGGGACAGTGTGATTTGTTTGGGGACTGACTCAGGGTTGTTGGGAGAGAGTGGGGCAGTAGGATTTGTTTGGGGACTGACACAGGACTGTGGGGTGAGAGTGGGACAGTGGGATATGTTTGGGGACTGACCCAGGACTGTGGGAGAGAGTGGGACTGTGGGACTAGTTTGGAGACTGACACAGGGTTGGGAGAGAGTGGAGCAGTGGGATTAGTTTGGGGACTGACACAGGGCTGTGGGGAGTGAGTGGGGCAGTACGATTAGTTTGGGGACTGACCCAGGGCTGTGGGGAGAGAGCGGGACAGTGGGATTAGTTTGAGGACTGACACAGGGTAGTGCGGAGAGTGGGACAGTGGGATTAGTTTGGGAGCTGACACAGGACTGTAGGGAGAGAGTGCGACATTATGATTAGTTTGGGCACTGACACAGGGCTCAGGTGAGAGAGTGGGACAGTGGGATTATTTTGGGGACTGACAGGGATGTGGGGAGAGAGTGGGGTAGCGGAATTAGTTTGGGGACTGACACAGGTCTGTGGGGCACTGGGATAAGTTTGGGGAATGACACAGGACTTTGTGGAGAGAGTGGGACAGTGGGATTTTTTTGGGGAGTGACAAAGGACTGTGAGGAGAATGTGGGGCAGTGGGATTAGTTTGGGGACTGACACTGGGCTGTGGGGAGAGAGTGGGGCAGTGGGATTAGTTTGGGGACCGACACAGGGCTGTGGGGAGAGAGTGGGACAGTGGGATTTGTTTGGGGACTGACACAGGACTGTGGGGTGAGAGTGGGACAGTGGGATATGTTTGGGGACTGACCCAGGACTGTGGGAGAGAGTGGGACTGTGGGACTAGTTTGGAGACTGACACAGGGTTGGGAGAGAGTGGAGCAGTGGGATTAGTTTGGGGACTGACACAGGGCTGTGGGGAGTGAGTGGGACAGTGGGATTTGTTTGGGGACTGACACAGGACTGTGGGAGAGAGTGGGACAGTGGGATTAGTTTGGTGATTGATTCAGGGCTGTGGGGAGAGAGTGGGGCAGTGGAATTAGTTTGGGGACTGACACAGGGCTGTGGGGAGAGAGTAGGGTAGTGGGATTAGATTGGGGACTGACACAGGGTTGTGGGGAGAGAGTGGGAAATGGGATTAGTTTGGGGAATGTCACAGGGCTGTGGGGAGAAAGCGGGACAGTGGGATTAGTTTCAGGACTGACACTGGTTTGTGGGAACAGAGCAGGACAGTGGGATTACTTTCCGGACTGACACAAGGCTGCGGGAAGAGAGCAGGACAGTTTGATTAGTTTGAGGACTGATACAGGGCTGTGGGGAGAGAGTGGGACAGTGGGATTAGTTTGGGGACTCACACAGGAGTGTTCGAGAGAGTGGGACAGTGGGATTAGTTTGGGGACTGACTCAGGGCTGTAGGGAGAGAGTGGGGCAGTGGGAATAGGTTGGGGACTGACTCAGGGCTGTCGGGAGAGAGTAGGACAGTGGGATTTTTTTTGGGGACTGACACAGGACTGTGGGAGAGAGTGGGACAGTGGGATTACTTTGGGGATTGACACAGGGATGTGGGGAGAGAGTGGGGCAAAGGGATTAGTTTGGGGACTGACCCAGGGCTCTGGGGAGAGAGCGGGACAGTGGGATTAGTTTGAGGACTGACACAGTGTAGTGCGGAGAGTGGGACAGTGGGATTAGTTTGGGAGCTGACACAGGACTGTAGGGAGAGAGTGCGACAGTATGATTAGTTTGGGCACTGACACAGGGCTCAGGTGAGAGAGTGGGACAGTGGGATTATTTTGGGGACTGACAGGGCTGTGGGGAGAGAGTGGGGCAGCGGAATTAGTTTGGGGACTGACACAGGGCTGTGGGGCACTGGGATAAGTTTGGGGACTGACACTGGACTTTGGGGAGAGAGGGGGACAGTGGGATTTTTTTGGGGACTGACAAAGGGCTGTGGGGAGAGAGTGGGACAGTGGGATTAGTTTGGGGACTGACTCAGGGCTGTTGGGAGAGAGTGGGGCAGTGGGATTAGTTTTGGGGACTGACCCAGGGCTGTGGGCAGAGAGCGGGATAGTGGGATTAGTTTGAGGACTGACACAGGGCTGTGGGGAGAGAGTGGGGCAGTACGATTAGTTTGGGGACTGACCCAGGGCTGTGGGGAGAGAGCGGGACAGTGGGATTAGTTTGAGGACTGACACAGGGTAGTGCGGAGAGTGGGACAGTGGGATTAGTTTGGGAGCTTACACAGGACTGTAGGGAGAGAGTGCGACATTATGATTAGTTTGGGCACTGACACAGGGCTCAGGTGAGAGAGTGGGACAGTGGGATTATTTTGGGGACTGACAGGGATGTGGGGAGAGAGTGGGGCAGCGGAATTAGTTTGGGGACTGACACAGGTCTGTGGGCCACTGGGATAAGTTTGGGGAATGATACGGGACTTTGTGGAGAGAGTGGGACATTGGGATTTTTTTGGGGACTGACAAAGAACTGTGGGGAGAATGTGGGGCAGTGGGATTAGTTTGGGGACTGACACTGGGCTGTGGGGAGAGAGTGGGGCAGTGGGATTTGTTTGAGGACTGACACAGAGCTCTGGGAAAAGAGTGGGGCAGTGGGATTAGTTTGGGGACCGACACAGGGCTGTGGGGAGAGAGTGGGACAGTGGGATTTGTTTGGGGACTGACACAGGACTGTGGGGTGAGAGTGGGACAGTGGGATATGTTTGGGGACTGACCCAGGACTGTGGGAGAGAGTGGGACTGTGGGACTAGTTTGGAGACTGACACAGGGTTGGGAGAGAGTGGAGCAGTGGGATTAGTTTGGGGACTGACACAGGACTGTGGGAGAGAGTGGGACAGTATGATTAGTTTGGGGACTGACTCAGGGTTGTGGGGAGATAGTAGGGCAATGGGATTAGTTTGGGGACTGAATCAGGGCTGTGGGGAGTGAGTGGGACAGTGGGATTAGTTTGGGGACTGACAAAGGGCTGTGGGGAGAGAGTGGGACAGTGGGATTATTTGGGGGATTGACACAGGACTGTGGGAGGGAGTGGGACAGTGGGATTAGTTTGGGGACTGACTCACGGCTGTGGGGAGGGAGTGGGGCAGTGGGATTAGGTTGGGGACTGACACAGGGCTGTGGGGAGTGAGTGGGACAGTGGAATTACTTTAGGGATTGAGAAAGGGCTGTGGGGAGAGAGTGTGACTGTGGGATTAGTTTGGGGACTGATACAGGACTGTGGGAGAGAGTGGGACAGTGGGATTAGTTTGGTGACTGATTCAGGGCTGTGGGGAGAGAGTGCGGCACTGGGATTAGTTTGGGGACTGACACAGGGCTGTGGGGAGAGAGTAGGGTAGTGGGATTAGTTTGGGGACTGACACAGGGTTGTGGGGAGAGAGTGGGAAATGGGATTAGTTTGGGGAATGTCACAGGGCTGTGGGGAGAAAGCGGGACAGTGGGATTAGTTTCAGGACTGACACTGGTTTGTGGGGACAGAGCAGGACAGTGGGATTACTTTCCGGACTGACACAAGGCTGCGGGGAGAGAGCAGGACAGTTTGATTAGTTTGAGGACTGATACAGGGCTGTGGGGAGAGAGTGGGACAGTGGGATTAGTTTGGGGACTCACACAGGAGTGTTCGAGAGAGTGGGACAGTGGGATTAGTTTGGGGACTGACTCAGGGCTGTAGGGAGAGAGTGGGGCAGTGGGAATAGGTTGGGGACTGACTCAGGGCTGTCGGGAGAGAGTAGGACAGTGGGATTTTTTTTGGGGACTGACACAGGACTGTGGGAGAGAGTGGGACAGTGGGATTACTTTGGGGATTGACACAGGGATGTGGGGAGAGAGTGGGGCAAAGGGATTAGTTTGGGGACTGACAGAGGGCTGTGGGGAGAGAGTGGGGCAGTAGGATTAGTTTGGGGACTGACCCAGGGCTCTGGGGGGAGAGCGGGACAGTGGGATTAGTTTGAGGACTGACACAGTGTAGTGCGGAGAGTGGGACAGTGGGATTAGTTTGGGAGCTGACACAGGACTGTAGGGAGAGTGTTGGGCTGTGGGATTAGTTTGGGGACTGACAGAGGGTTGTGGGGAGAGAGTGGGGCAATGGGATTAGTTTGGGGACTGACACAGGGCTGTGGGGAGAAAGCGGGACAGTGGGATTAGTTTCAGGACTGACACAGGTTTGTGGGGATAGTTGCAGGACAGTGGGATTCGTTTCGGGACTGACACAAGGCTGCGGGGAGAGAGCAGGACAGTTTGATTAGTTTGAGGACTGACACAGGGCTGTGGGAACAGACTGGGACAGTGCGATTAATTTGGGGACTGTCACAGGGCTGTGGGGAGAAAGTAGGACAGTGGGATTAGTTTTAGGACTGAAACAGGACTATGGGGAGAGAGTGGGACAGTGGAATTAGTTTAGGGACTCACACAGGGCTGTGGGGAGAGAGTGGGACAGTGGGATTAGTTTGGGGACTCACACAGGGCTGTGGGGAGAGAGTGGGACAGTGGGATTAGTTTGGGGACTGACACAGGGCTGTGGAGAGAGAGCTGGACAGTGGGATTAGTTTGGGGACTGACCGGGCTGTAGGGAGAGAGTGGGACAGTGGGATTAGTTTGGGGACTGACACAGGGCTGTGGGGAGAGAGTGGGACAGTGGGATTAGTTTGGGGACTGACCGGGCTGTGGGGAGAGACTGGGACAGTGGGATTAGTTTGGAGACTGACCCAGGGCTGTAGGGAGAGAGTGGGACAGTGGGATTTATTTGGGGACTAACACAGGACTGTGGGAGAGAGTGGGACAGTATGATTAGTTTGGGGACTGACTCAGGATTGTGGGGAGATAGTAGGGCAATGGGATTAGTTTGGGGACTGACAAAGGGCTGTGGGGAGAGAGTGGGACAGTGGGATTATTTGGGGGACTGACACAGGACTGTGGGAGGGAGTGGGACAGTGGGATTAGTTTGGGGACTGACTGACGGCTGTGGGGAGGGAGTGGGGCAGTGGGATTAGGTTGGGGACTGACACAGGGCCGTGGGGAGTGAGTGGGACAGTGGAATTACTTTAGGGATTGAGAAAGGGCTGTGGGGAGAGAGTGTGACTGTGGGATTAGTTTGGGGACTGATATAGGACTGTGGGAGAGAGTGGGACAGTGGGATTAGTTTGGTGACTGATTCAGGGCTGTGGGGATAGAGTGGGGCAGTGGGATTAGTTTGGGGTCTGACACAGGGCTGTGGGGAGAGAGTGGGACAGTGGAAATAGTTTGGGGACTGACTGAGGGCTGTGGGGAGAAAGTGGGGCAGTGGGATTAGGTTGGAGACTGACACAGTGCTGTGGGGAGAGAGTGGGACAGTGTGATTTGTTTGGGGACTGACTCAGGGTTGTTGGGAGAGAGTGGGGCAGTAGGATTTGTTTGGGGACTGACACAGGACTGTGGGGTGAGAGTGGGACAGTGGGATATGTTTGGGGACTGACCCAGGACTGTGGGAGAGAGTGGGACTGTGGGACTAGTTTGGAGACTGACACAGGGTTGGGAGAGAGTGGAGCAGTGGGATTAGTTTGGGGACTGACACAGGGCTGTGGGGAGTGAGTGGGGCAGTACGATTAGTTTGGGGACTGACCCAGGGCTGTGGGGAGAGAGCGGGACAGTGGGATTAGTTTGAGGACTGACACAGGGTAGTGCGGAGAGTGGGACAGTGGGATTAGTTTGGGAGCTGACACAGGACTGTAGGGAGAGAGTGCGACATTATGATTAGTTTGGGCACTGACACAGGGCTCAGGTGAGAGAGTGGGACAGTGGGATTATTTTGGGGACTGACAGGGATGTGGGGAGAGAGTGGGGTAGCGGAATTAGTTTGGGGACTGACACAGGTCTGTGGGGCACTGGGATAAGTTTGGGGAATGACACAGGACTTTGTGGAGAGAGTGGGACAGTGGGATTTTTTTGGGGAGTGACAAAGGACTGTGAGGAGAATGTGGGGCAGTGGGATTAGTTTGGGGACTGACACTGGGCTGTGGGGAGAGAGTGGGGCAGTGGGATTAGTTTGGGGACCGACACAGGGCTGTGGGGAGAGAGTGGGACAGTGGGATTTGTTTGGGGACTGACACAGGACTGTGGGGTGAGAGTGGGACAGTGGGATATGTTTGGGGACTGACCCAGGACTGTGGGAGAGAGTGGGACTGTGGGACTAGTTTGGAGACTGACACAGGGTTGGGAGAGAGTGGAGCAGTGGGATTAGTTTGGGGACTGACACAGGGCTGTGGGGAGTGAGTGGGACAGTGGGATTTGTTTGGGGACTGACACAGGACTGTGGGAGAGAGTGGGACAGTGGGATTAGTTTGGTGATTGATTCAGGGCTGTGGGGAGAGAGTGGGGCAGTGGAATTAGTTTGGGGACTGACACAGGGCTGTGGGGAGAGAGTAGGGTAGTGGGATTAGATTGGGGACTGACACAGGGTTGTGGGGAGAGAGTGGGAAATGGGATTAGTTTGGGGAATGTCACAGGGCTGTGGGGAGAAAGCGGGACAGTGGGATTAGTTTCAGGACTGACACTGGTTTGTGGGAACAGAGCAGGACAGTGGGATTACTTTCCGGACTGACACAAGGCTGCGGGAAGAGAGCAGGACAGTTTGATTAGTTTGAGGACTGATACAGGGCTGTGGGGAGAGAGTGGGACAGTGGGATTAGTTTGGGGACTCACACAGGAGTGTTCGAGAGAGTGGGACAGTGGGATTAGTTTGGGGACTGACTCAGGGCTGTAGGGAGAGAGTGGGGCAGTGGGAATAGGTTGGGGACTGACTCAGGGCTGTCGGGAGAGAGTAGGACAGTGGGATTTTTTTTGGGGACTGACACAGGACTGTGGGAGAGAGTGGGACAGTGGGATTACTTTGGGGATTGACACAGGGATGTGGGGAGAGAGTGGGGCAAAGGGATTAGTTTGGGGACTGACCCAGGGCTCTGGGGAGAGAGCGGGACAGTGGGATTAGTTTGAGGACTGACACAGTGTAGTGCGGAGAGTGGGACAGTGGGATTAGTTTGGGAGCTGACACAGGACTGTAGGGAGAGAGTGCGACAGTATGATTAGTTTGGGCACTGACACAGGGCTCAGGTGAGAGAGTGGGACAGTGGGATTATTTTGGGGACTGACAGGGCTGTGGGGAGAGAGTGGGGCAGCGGAATTAGTTTGGGGACTGACACAGGGCTGTGGGGCACTGGGATAAGTTTGGGGACTGACACTGGACTTTGGGGAGAGAGGGGGACAGTGGGATTTTTTTGGGGACTGACAAAGGGCTGTGGGGAGAGAGTGGGACAGTGGGATTAGTTTGGGGACTGACTCAGGGCTGTTGGGAGAGAGTGGGGCAGTGGGATTAGTTTTGGGGACTGACCCAGGGCTGTGGGCAGAGAGCGGGATAGTGGGATTAGTTTGAGGACTGACACAGGGCTGTGGGGAGAGAGTGGGGCAGTACGATTAGTTTGGGGACTGACCCAGGGCTGTGGGGAGAGAGCGGGACAGTGGGATTAGTTTGAGGACTGACACAGGGTAGTGCGGAGAGTGGGACAGTGGGATTAGTTTGGGAGCTTACACAGGACTGTAGGGAGAGAGTGCGACATTATGATTAGTTTGGGCACTGACACAGGGCTCAGGTGAGAGAGTGGGACAGTGGGATTATTTTGGGGACTGACAGGGATGTGGGGAGAGAGTGGGGCAGCGGAATTAGTTTGGGGACTGACACAGGTCTGTGGGCCACTGGGATAAGTTTGGGGAATGATACGGGACTTTGTGGAGAGAGTGGGACATTGGGATTTTTTTGGGGACTGACAAAGAACTGTGGGGAGAATGTGGGGCAGTGGGATTAGTTTGGGGACTGACACTGGGCTGTGGGGAGAGAGTGGGGCAGTGGGATTTGTTTGAGGACTGACACAGAGCTCTGGGAAAAGAGTGGGGCAGTGGGATTAGTTTGGGGACCGACACAGGGCTGTGGGGAGAGAGTGGGACAGTGGGATTTGTTTGGGGACTGACACAGGACTGTGGGGTGAGAGTGGGACAGTGGGATATGTTTGGGGACTGACCCAGGACTGTGGGAGAGAGTGGGACTGTGGGACTAGTTTGGAGACTGACACAGGGTTGGGAGAGAGTGGAGCAGTGGGATTAGTTTGGGGACTGACACAGGGCTGTGGGGAATGAGTGGGACAGTGGGATTAGTTTGGGGACTGACAAAGGGCTGTGGGGAGAGAGTGGGACAGTGGGATTATTTGGTGCACTGACACAGGACTGTGGGAGGGAGTGGGACAGTGGGATTAGTTTGGGGACTGACTCACAGCTGTGGGGAGGAGTGGGGCAGTGGGATTAGGTTGGGGACTGACACAGGGCTGTGGGGAGAGAGTGGGACAGTGGGATTAGTTTGGGGACTGACAGGGCTGTGGGGAGAGTGTGGGGCAGTGGGATTAGTTTGGGGACTGACACAGGACTGTGGGAGAGAGTGGGACAGTGGGATTAGTTTGGGGACTGACTCAGGGCTGTGGGGAGAGAGTGGGGCAGTGGGATTAGTTTGGGGACTGACTCAGGGCTGTGGGGAGAGAGTGGGGGAGTGGGATTAGTTTGGGGACTGACAGGGTTGTGGGGAGAGAGTGAGACAGTGGGATTTCTTTGGGGACTGACACAGGACCGCGGAAGAGAGTGGGGCAGCGGGATTAGGTTGGAGACTGACACAGGGCTGTGGGGAGAGAGTGGGACAGTGGAATGAGATTAGGGATTGACTCAGGGCTCTGGGGAGAGAGTGGAAAAGTGGGATTAGTTTGGGGATTGACACAGGACTGTGGGAGAGAGTGGGACAGTGGGATTAGTTTGGGGACTGACTCAGGGCTGTGGGGAGAGAGTGGGGCAGTGGGAATAGGTTGGGGACTGACAGGGCTGTGGGGAGAGAGTGGAGCCGTGGGATTAGTTTGGGGACTGACACAGTGCTGTGGGGAGAGAGTGGGACAGTGGGATTTGTTTGGGGACTGACTCAGGGCTGTGGGGAGAGAGTGGGACAGTGGGATTTCTTTGGGGACTGACACAGGACCGCGGGAGAGAGTGGGACTGTGGGATTAGTTTCAGGACTGACACAGCTTTGTGGGGATAGAGCAGGACAGTGGGATTAGTTTTGGGACTGACTCAAGGCTGCGGGGAGAGAGCAGGACAGTTTCATTAGTTTGAGGACTGACACGGCTGTGGGGAGAGAGTGGGACAGTGCGATTAGTTTGGTGACTGTCAGTGCTGTGCGGAGAGAGTGGGACAGTGGGATTAGTTTGAGGACTGACACAGGGTCGTGTGGAGAGTGGGACATTGGGATTAGTTTGGAAGCTGACACAGGACTGTAGGGAAAGAGTGCGACAGTATGATTAGTTTGGGCACTGACACAGGGCTCAGGTGAGAGAGTGGGACAGTGAGATTATTTTGGGGACTGACAGGGATGTGGGGAGAGAGTGGGGCAGCAGAATTAGTTTGGGGACTGACACAGGTCTCTGGGGCACTGGGATAAGTTTGGGGAATGACACAGGACTTTGGGGAGAGAGTGGGACAGTGGGATTTTTTTGGGGACTGACAAAGGGTTGTGGGAAGAGTGTGGGGCAGTGCGATTAGTTTGGGAACTGACACAGGGCTGTGGGGAGAGAGTGGGGCCGTGGGATTTTTTTGAGGACTGACACTGGGCTCTGGGGAAAGAGTGGGGCAGTGGGATTAGTTTGGGGACCGACACAGGGCTGTGGGGAGAGAGTGGGACAGTGGGATTTGTTTGGGGACTGACACAGGACTCTGGGGAGAGAGTTGGACAGTGGGATCTGTTTGGGGACTGATCCAGGACTGTGGGAGAGAGTGGGACTGTGGGACTAGTTTGGAGACTGACACAGGGTTGGGAGAGAGTGGAGCAGTGGGATTAGTTTTTGGACTGACACAGGGCTGTGGGGAGTGAGTGGGACAGTGGGATTATTTGGGGGACTGACACTGGACTGTGGGAGGGAGTGGGACAGTGGGATTAGTTTGGGGACTGACTCACGGCTGTGGGGAGGGATTGGGGCAGTGGGATTAGGTTGGGGACTGACACAGGGTTGTGGGGAGAGAGTGGGACAGTGGAATGAGTTTAGGGATTGACACAGGGCTCTGGGGAGAGAGTGGGACAGTGGGATTAGTTTGGGGACTGACTCAGGGCTGTGGGGAGAGTGTGGGGCTGTGGGATTAGTTTGGGGACTGACACAGGACTGTGGGAGAGAGTGGGACAGTGGGATTAGTTTGGGGACTGACTTACGGCTGTGGGGAGAGAGTGGGGCAGTGGGAATAGTTTGGGGACTCACAGGGCTGTGGGGAGAGAGTGGAGCCGTGGGATTAGTTTGGGGCCTGACACAGTGCTGTGGGGAGAAAGTGGGACAGTGGGATCTGTTTGGGGACTGACTCAGGGCTGTTGGGAGAGAGTGGGGCAGTGGGATTAATTTGGGGACTGACAGGGCTGTGGGGAGAGAATGAGACAGTGGGATTTCTTTCAGGACTGACACAGGACCGTGGGAGAGAGTGGGGCAGAGGGATTAGTTTGGGGACTGACACAGGGCTGTGGGGAGAGAGGGGGACAGTGGGATTAGTTTGGGGACTGACTCCGGGCTGTGGGGAGAGTGTGGGGCAGTGGGATTTGTTTGGGGACTGACAGAAGACTGTGGGAGAGAGTGGGACAGTGGGATTAGTTTGGGGACTGACACAGGTCTGTGGGGACAGAGTGGGACAGTGGGATTTGTTTGGGGACTGACAGAAGACTGTGGGAGAGAGTGGGACAGTGGGATTAGTTTGGGGACTGACACAGGTCTGTGGGGAGAGAGTGGGACAGTGGGATTTGTTTGGGGACTGACAGAAGACTGTGGGAGAGAGTGGGACAGTGGGATTAGTTTGGGGACTGACACAGGTCTGTGGGGAGAGAGTGGGACAGTGGGATTAGTTGGAGGACTGACACAGGTCTGTGGGAGTGAGTGGGACAGTGGAATGAGTTCAGGGATTGACACAGGACTGTGGGAGAGAGTGGGACAGTGGGATTAGTTTGGGGACTGACTCAGGGCTGTGGGGAGAGAGTGGGGCAGTGGGAATAGGTTGGGGACTGACAGGGCTGTGGGGAGAGAGTGGAGCCGTGGGATTTGTTTGGGGACTGACTCAGGGCTGTGGGGAGAGAGTGGGACAGTGGGATTTCTTTGGGGACTGACACAGGACCGCGGGAGAGAGTGGGACTGTGGGATTAGTTTCAGGACTGAAACAGGTTTGTGGGGATAGAGCAGGACAGTGGGATTAGTTTTGGGACTGACTCAAGGCTGCGGGGAGAGAGCAGGACAGTTTCATTAGTTTGAGGACTGACACGGCTGTGGGGAGAGAGTGGGACAGTGCGATTAGTTTGGTGACTGACACAGGGCTGTGGGGAGAGAGTGGGACAGTGGGATTAGTTTGGGGACTGACACAGGACTGTGGGAGAGAATAGGACTGTGGGATTAGTTTGGAGACTGACTCAGGGCTGTGGGGAGAGAGTGGGGCAGTGGGATTTGTTTGGGGACTGACTGTGCTGTGGGGAGAGAGTGGGGCAGTAGGATTAGTTTGGGGACTGACCCAGGCCTGTGGGGAGAGAGCGGGTCAGTGGGATTATTTTGGGGACTGACAGGGATGTGGGGAGAGAGTGGGGTAGCGGAATTAGTTTGGGGACTGACACAGGTCTGTGGGGCACTGGGATAAGTTTGGGGAATGACACAGGACTTTGTGGAGAGAGTGGGACAGTGGGATTTTTTTGGGGAGTGACAAAGGACTGTGAGGAGAATGTGGGGCAGTGGGATTAGTTTGGGGACTGACACTGGGCTGTGGGGAGAGAGTGGGGCAGTGGGATTAGTTTGGGGACCGACACAGGGCTGTGGGGAGAGAGTGGGACAGTGGGATTTGTTTGGGGACTGACACAGGACTGTGGGGTGAGAGTGGGACAGTGGGATATGTTTGGGGACTGACCCAGGACTGTGGGAGAGAGTGGGACTGTGGGACTAGTTTGGAGACTGACACAGGGTTGGGAGAGAGTGGAGCAGTGGGATTAGTTTGGGGACTGACACAGGGCTGTGGGGAGTGAGTGGGGCAGTACGATTAGTTTGGGGACTGACCCAGGGCTGTGGGGAGAGAGCGGGACAGTGGGATTAGTTTGAGGACTGACACAGGGTAGTGCGGAGAGTGGGACAGTGGGATTAGTTTGGGAGCTGACACAGGACTGTAGGGAGAGAGTGCGACATTATGATTAGTTTGGGCACTGACACAGGGCTCAGGTGAGAGAGTGGGACAGTGGGATTATTTTGGGGACTGACAGGGATGTGGGGAGAGAGTGGGGTAGCGGAATTAGTTTGGGGACTGACACAGGTCTGTGGGGCACTGGGATAAGTTTGGGGAATGACACAGGACTTTGTGGAGAGAGTGGGACAGTGGGATTTTTTTGGGGAGTGACAAAGGACTGTGAGGAGAATGTGGGGCAGTGGGATTAGTTTGGGGACTGACACTGGGCTGTGGGGAGAGAGTGGGGCAGTGGGATTAGTTTGGGGACCGACACAGGGCTGTGGGGAGAGAGTGGGACAGTGGGATTTGTTTGGGGACTGACACAGGACTGTGGGGTGAGAGTGGGACAGTGGGATATGTTTGGGGACTGACCCAGGACTGTGGGAGAGAGTGGGACTGTGGGACTAGTTTGGAGACTGACACAGGGTTGGGAGAGAGTGGAGCAGTGGGATTAGTTTGGGGACTGACACAGGGCTGTGGGGAGTGAGTGGGACAGTGGGATTTGTTTGGGGACTGACACAGGACTGTGGGAGAGAGTGGGACAGTGGGATTAGTTGGGAGTGGGACAGTGGGATTAGTTTTGGGGACTGACTCACAGCTGTGGGGAGGGAGTGGGGCAGTGGGATTAGGTTGGGGACTGACACAGGGCTGTGGGGAGAGAGTGGGACAGTGGGATTAGTTTTGGGGACTGACAGGGCTGTGGGGAGAGTGTGGGGCAGTGGGATTAGTTTGGGGACTGACACAGGACTGTGGGAGAGAGTGGGACAGTGGGATTAGTTTGGGGACTGACTCAGGGCTGTGGGGAGAGAGTGGGGCAGTGGGATTAGTTTTGGGGACTGACTCAGGGCTGTGGGGAGAGAGTGGGGGAGTGGGATTAGTTTGGGGACTGACAGGGTTGTGGGGAGAGAGTGAGACAGTGGGATTTCTTTGGGGACTGACACAGGACCGCGGAAGAGAGTGGGGCAGCGGGATTAGGTTGGAGACTGACACAGGGCTGTGGGGGAGAGAGTGGGACAGTGGAATGAGATTAGGGATTGACTCAGGGCTCTGGGGAGAGAGTGGAAAAGTGGGATTAGTTTGGGGATTGACACAGGACTGTGGGAGAGAGTGGGACAGTGGGATTAGTTTGGGGACTGACTCAGGGCTGTGGGGAGAGAGTGGGGCAGTGGGAATAGGTTGGGGACTGACAGGGCTGTGGGGGAGAGAGTGGAGCCGTGGGATTAGTTTGGGGGACTGACACAGTGCTGTGGGGAGAGAGTGGGACAGTGGGATTTTGTTTGGGGACTGACTCAGGGCTGTGGGGAGAGAGTGGGACAGTGGGATTTCTTTGGGGACTGACACAGGACCGCGGGAGAGAGTGGGACTGTGGGATTAGTTTCAGGACTGACACAGCTTTGTGGGGATAGAGCAGGACAGTGGGATTAGTTTTGGGACTGACTCAAGGCTGCGGGGAGAGAGCAGGACAGTTTCATTAGTTTGAGGACTGACACGGCTGTGGGGAGAGAGTGGGACAGTGCGATTAGTTTGGTGGACTGTCAGTGCTGTGCGGAGAGAGTGGGACCAGTGGGATTAGTTTGAGGACTGACACAGGGTCGTGTGGAGAGTGGGACATTGGGATTAGTTTGGAAGCTGACACAGGACTGTAGGGAAAGAGTGCGACAGTATGATTAGTTTGGGCACTGGACACAGGGCTCAGGTGAGAGAGTGGGACAGTGAGATTATTTTGGGGACTGACAGGGATGTGGGGAGAGAGTGGGGCAGCAGAATTAGTTTGGGGACTGACACAGGGTCTCTGGGGCACTGGGATAAGTTTGGGGAATGACACAGGACTTTGGGGAGAGAGTGGGACAGTGGGATTTTTTTGGGGACTGACAAAGGGTTGTGGGAAGAGTGTGGGGCAGTGCGATTAGTTTGGGAACTGACACAGGGCTGTGGGGAGAGAGTGGGGCCGTGGGATTTTTTTTGAGGACTGACACTGGGCTCTGGGGAAAGAGTGGGGCAGTGGGATTAGTTTGGGGGACCGACACAGGGCTGTGGGGAGAGAGTGGGACAGTGGGATTTGTTTGGGGACTGACACAGGACTCTGGGGAGAGAGTTGGACAGTGGGATCTGTTTGGGACTGATCCAGGACTGTGGGAGAGAGTGGGACTGTGGGACTAGTTTGGAGACTGACACAGGGTTGGGAGAGAGTGGAGCAGTGGGATTAGTTTTTGGACTGACACAGGGCTGTGGGGAGTGAGTGGGACAGTGGGATTATTTGGGGGACTGACACTGGACTGTGGGAGGGAGTGGGGACAGTGGGATTAGTTTGGGGACTGACTCACGGCTGTGGGGAGGGATTGGGGCAGTGGGATTAGGTTGGGGACTGACACAGGGTTGTGGGGAGAGAGTGGGGACAGTGGAATGAGTTTAGGGATTGACACAGGGCTCTGGGGAGAGAGTGGGACAGTGGGGATTAGTTTGGGGGACTGACTCAGGGCTGTGGGGAGAGTGTGGGGCTGTGGGATTAGTTTGGGGACTGACACAGGACTGTGGGAGAGAGTGGGACAGTGGGATTAGTTTGGGGACTGACTTACGGCTGTGGGGAGAGAGTGGGGCAGTGGGAATAGTTTGGGGACTCACAGGGCTGTGGGGAGAGAGTGGAGCCGTGGGATTAGTTTGGGGCCTGACACAGTGCTGTGGGGAGAAAGTGGGGACAGTGGGATCTGTTTGGGGACTGACTCAGGGCTGTTGGGAGAGAGTGGGGCAGTGGGATTAATTTGGGGACTGACAGGGCTGTGGGGAGAGAATGAGACAGTGGGATTTCTTTCAGGACTGACACAGGACCGTGGGAGAGAGTGGGGCAGAGGGATTAGTTTGGGGACTGACACAGGGCTGTGGGGAGAGAGGGGGACAGTGGGATTAGTTTGGGGGACTGACTCCGGGCTGTGGGGAGAGTGTGGGGCAGTGGGATTTGTTTGGGGACTGACAGAAGACTGTGGGAGAGAGTGGGGACAGTGGGATTAGTTTGGGGGACTGACACAGGTCTGTGGGGAGAGAGTGGGACAGTGGGATTTGTTTGGGGACTGACAGAAGACTGTGGGAGAGAGTGGGACAGTGGGATTAGTTTGGGGACTGACACAGGTCTGTGGGGAGAGAGTGGGGACAGTGGGATTTGTTTGGGGACTGACAGAAGACTGTGGGAGAGAGTGGGACAGTGGGATTAGTTTGGGGATTGACACAGGTCTGTGGGGAGAGAGTGGGACAGTGGGATTAGTTGGAGGACTGACACAGGTCTGTGGGAGTGAGTGGGACAGTGGAATGAGTTCAGGGATTGACACAGGACTGTGGGAGAGAGTGGGACAGTGGGATTAGTTTGGGGACTGACTCAGGGCTGTGGGGAGAGAGTGGGGCAGTGGGAATAGGTTGGGGACTGACAGGGCTGTGGGGAGAGAGTGGAGCCGTGGGATTTGTTTGGGGACTGACTCAGGGCTGTGGGGGAGAGAGTGGGGACAGTGGGATTTCTTTGGGGACTGACACAGGACCGCGGGAGAGAGTGGGACTGTGGGATTAGTTTCAGGACTGAAACAGGTTTGTGGGGATAGAGCAGGACAGTGGGATTAGTTTTGGGACTGACTCAAGGCTGCGGGGAGAGAGCAGGACAGTTTCATTAGTTTGAGGACTGACACGGCTGTGGGGAGAGAGTGGGGACAGTGCGATTAGTTTGGTGACTGACACAGGGCTGTGGGGAGAGAGTGGGACAGTGGGATTAGTTTGGGGGACTGACACAGGACTGTGGGAGAGAATAGGACTGTGGGATTAGTTTGGAGACTGACTCAGGGCTGTGGGGAGAGAGTGGGGCAGTGGGATTTGTTTGGGGGACTGACTGTGCTGTGGGGAGAGAGTGGGGCAGTAGGGATTAGTTTGGGGACTGACCCAGGCCTGTGGGGAGAGAGCGGGTCAGTGGGATTATTTTGGGGACTGACAGGGATGTGGGGAGAGAGTGGGGTAGCGGAATTAGTTTGGGGACTGACCACAGGTCTGTGGGGGCACTGGGATAAGTTTGGGGAATGACACAGGACTTTGTGGAGAGAGTGGGACAGTGGGATTTTTTTTGGGGAGTGACAAAGGACTGTGAGGAGAATGTGGGGCAGTGGGATTAGTTTGGGGACTGACACTGGGCTGTGGGGAGAGAGTGGGGCAGTGGGATTAGTTTGGGGACCGACACAGGGCTGTGGGGAGAGAGTGGGACAGTGGGATTTGTTTGGGGACTGACACAGGACTGTGGGGTGAGAGTGGGACAGTGGGATATGTTTGGGGACTGACCCAGGACTGTGGGAGAGAGTGGGACTGTGGGACTAGTTTGGAGACTGACACAGGGTTGGGAGAGAGTGGAGCAGTGGGATTAGTTTGGGGACTGACACAGGGCTGTGGGGAGTGAGTGGGGCAGTACGATTAGTTTGGGGACTGACCCAGGGCTGTGGGGAGAGAGCGGGGACAGTGGGATTAGTTTGAGGACTGACACAGGGTAGTGCGGAGAGTGGGACAGTGGGATTAGTTTGGGAGCTGACACAGGACTGTAGGGAGAGAGTGCGACATTATGATTAGTTTGGGCACTGACACAGGGCTCAGGTGAGAGAGGTGGGACAGTGGGATTATTTTGGGGACTGACAGGGATGTGGGGAGAGAGTGGGGTAGCGGAATTAGTTTGGGGACTGACACAGGTCTGTGGGGCACTGGGATAAGTTTGGGGAATGACACAGGACTTTGTGGAGAGAGTGGGGACAGTGGGATTTTTTTTGGGGAGTGACAAAGGACTGTGAGGAGAATGTGGGGCAGTGGGATTAGTTTGGGGACTGACACTGGGGCTGTGGGGGAGAGAGTGGGGCAGTGGGATTAGTTTTGGGGACCGACACAGGGCTGTGGGGAGAGAGTGGGACAGTGGGATTTGTTTGGGGACTGACACAGGACTGTGGGGTGAGAGTGGGACAGTGGGATATGTTTGGGGACTGACCCAGGACTGTGGGAGAGAGTGGGGACTGTGGGACTAGTTTGGAGACTGACACAGGGTTGGGAGAGAGTGGAGCAGTGGGATTAGTTTGGGGGACTGACACAGGGCTGTGGGGAGTGAGTGGGACAGTGGGATTTGTTTGGGGGACTGACACAGGACTGTGGGAGAGAGTGGGACAGTGGGATTAGTTTGGTGATTGATTCAGGGCTGTGGGGAGAGAGTGGGGCAGTGGAATTAGTTTGGGGGACTGACACAGGGCTGTGGGGGAGAGAGTAGGGTAGTGGGATTAGATTGGGGACTGACACAGGGTTGTGGGGAGAGAGTGGGAAATGGGATTAGTTTGGGGAATGTCACAGGGCTGTGGGGAGAAAGCGGGACAGTTGGGATTAGTTTCAGGACTGACACTGGTTTGTGGGGACAGAGCAGGACAGTGGGATTACTTTCCCGGACTGACACAAGGCTGCGGGGAGAGAGCAGGACAGTTTGATTAGTTTGAGGACTGATACAGGGCTGTGGGGAGAGAGTGGGACAGTGGGATTAGTTTGGGGACTCACACAGGAGTGTTCGAGAGAGTGGGACAGTGGGATTAGTTTGGGGACTGACTCAGGGCTGTAGGGAGAGAGTGGGGCAGTGGGAATAGGTTGGGGACTGACTCAGGGCTGTCGGGGAGAGAGTAGGACAGTGGGATTTTTTTTGGGGACTGACACAGGACTGTGGGAGAGAGTGGGACAGTGGGCATTACTTTGGGGATTGACACAGGGATGTGGGGAGAGAGTGGGGCAAAGGGATTAGTTTGGGGACTGACCCAGGGCTCTGGGGAGAGAGCGGGACAGTGGGATTAGTTTGAGGACTGACACAGTGTAGTGCGGAGAGTGGGACAGTGGGATTAGTTTGGGGAGCTGACACAGGACTGTAGGGAGAGAGTGCGACAGTATGATTAGTTTGGGCACTGACACAGGGCTCAGGTGAGAGAGTGGGACAGTGGGATTATTTTGGGGGACTGACAGGGCTGTGGGGAGAGAGTGGGGCAGCGGAATTAGTTTGGGGACTGACACAGGGCTGTGGGGCACTGGGATAAGTTTGGGGACTGACACTGGACTTTGGGGAGAGAGGGGGACAGTGGGATTTTTTTGGGGACTGACAAAGGGCTGTGGGGAGAGAGTGGGACAGTGGGATTAGTTTGGGGACTGACTCAGGGCTGTTGGGAGAGAGTGGGGCAGTGGGATTAGTTTTTGGGGACTGACCCAGGGCTGTGGGCAGAGAGCGGGATAGTGGGATTAGTTTGAGGACTGACACAGGGCTGTGGGGAGAGAGTGGGGCAGTACGATTAGTTTGGGGACTGACCCAGGGCTGTGGGGAGAGAGCGGGACAGTGGGATTAGTTTGAGGACTGACACAGGGTAGTGCGGAGAGTGGGACAGTGGGATTAGTTTGGGAGCTTACACAGGACTGTAGGGAGAGAGTGCGACATTATGATTAGTTTGGGCACTGACACAGGGCTCAGGTGAGAGAGTGGGACAGTGGGATTATTTTGGGGACTGACAGGGATGTGGGGAGAGAGTGGGGGCAGCGGAATTAGTTTGGGGACTGACACAGGTCTGTGGGCCACTGGGATAAGTTTGGGGAATGATACGGGACTTTGTGGAGAGAGTGGGACATTGGGATTTTTTTTGGGGACTGACAAAGAACTGTGGGGAGAATGTGCGGCAGTGGGATTAGTTTGGGGACTGACACTGGGCTGTGGGGGGAGAGAGTGGGGCAGTGGGATTTGTTTGAGGACTGACACAGAGCTCTGGGAAAAGAGTGGGGCAGTGGGATTAGTTTGGGGACCGACACAGGGCTGTGGGGAGAGAGTGGGGACAGTGGGATTTGTTTGGGGACTGACACAGGACTGTGGGGTGAGAGTGGGGACAGTGGGATATGTTTGGGGACTGACCCAGGACTGTGGGAGAGAGTGGGACTGTGGGGACTAGTTTGGAGACTGACACAGGGTTGGGAGAGAGTGGAGCAGTGGGATTAGTTTGGGGGACTGACACAGGGCTGTGGGGAATGAGTGGGACAGTGGGATTAGTTTGGGGACTGACAAAGGGCTGTGGGGAGAGAGTGGGACAGTGGGATTATTTGGTGCACTGACACAGGACTGTGGGAGGGAGTGGGACAGTGGGATTAGTTTGGGGACTGACTCACAGCTGTGGGGAGGAGTGGGGCAGTGGGATTAGGTTGGGGGACTGACACAGGGCTGTGGGGAGAGAGTGGGACAGTGGGATTAGTTTGGGGACTGACAGGGCTGTGGGGAGAGTGTGGGGCAGTGGGATTAGTTTGGGGACTGACACAGGACTGTGGGAGAGAGTGGGACAGTGGGGATTAGTTTGGGGACTGACTCAGGGCTGTGGGGAGAGAGTGGGGCAGTGGGATTAGTTTGGGGACTGACTCAGGGCTGTGGGGAGAGAGTGGGGAGTGGGATTAGTTTGGGGACTGACAGGGTTGTGGGGAGAGAGTGAGACAGTGGGATTTCTTTGGGGACTGACACAGGACCGCGGAAGAGAGTGGGGCAGCGGGATTAGGTTGGAGACTGACACAGGGCTGTGGGGAGAGAGTGGGACAGTGGAATGAGATTAGGGATTGACTCAGGGCTCTGGGGAGAGAGTGGAAAAGTGGGATTAGTTTGGGGGATTGACACAGGACTGTGGGAGAGAGTGGGGACAGTGGGATTAGTTTGGGGGACTGACTCAGGGCTGTGGGGAGAGAGTGGGGCAGTGGGAATAGGTTGGGGACTGACAGGGCTGTGGGGAGAGAGTGGGAGCCGTGGGATTAGTTTGGGGACTGACACAGTGCTGTGGGGAGAGAGTGGGACAGTGGGATTTGTTTGGGGACCTGACTCAGGGCTGTGGGGAGAGAGTGGGACAGTGGGATTTCTTTGGGGACTGACACAGGACCGCGGGGAGAGAGTGGGGACTGTGGGATTAGTTTCAGGGACTGACACAGCTTTGTGGGGATAGAGCAGGACAGTGGGATTAGTTTTGGGACTGACTCAAGGCTGCAGGGAGAGAGCAGGACAGTTTCATTAGTTTGAGGACTGACACGGCTGTGGGGAGAGAGTGGGACAGTGCGATTAGTTTGGTGACTGTCAGTGCTGTGCGGAGAGAGTGGGACAGTGGGATTAGTTTGAGGACTGACACAGGGTCGTGTGGAGAGTGGGACATTGGGATTAGTTTGGAAGCTGACACAGGACTGTAGGGAGAGAGTGCGACAGTATAATTAGTTTGGGCACTGACACAGGGGCTCAGGTGAGAGAGTGGGACAGTGAGATTATTTTGGGGACTGACAGGGATGTGGGGAGAGAGTGGGGCAGCAGAATTAGTTTGGGGACTGACAACAGGTCTCTGGGGCACTGGGATAAGTTTGGGGAATGACACAGGACTTTGGGGAGAGAGTGGGGACAGTGGGATTTTTTTTGGGGACTGACAAAGGGCTGTGGGAAGAGTGTGGGGCAGTGCGATTAGTTTGGGAACTGACCACAGGGGCTGTGGGGAGAGAGTGGGGCCGTGGGATTTTTTTGAGGACTGACACTGGGCTCTGGGGAAAGAGTGGGGCAGTGGGATTAGTTTGGGGACCGACACAGGGCTGTGGGGAGAGAGTGGGACAGTGGGATTTGTTTGGGGACTGACACAGGACTCTGGGGAGAGAGTTGGACAGTGGGATCTGTTTGGGGACTGATCCAGGACTGTGGGAGAGAGTGGGACTGTGGGACTAGTTTGGAGACTGACACAGGGTTGGGAGAGAGTGGAGCAGTGGGATTAGTTTTTGGACTGACACAGGGCTGTGGGGAGTGAGTGGGACAGTGGGATTATTTGGGGGACTGACACTGGACTGTGGGAGGGAGTGGGACAGTGGGATTAGTTTGGGGACTGACTCACGGCTGTGGGGAGGGATTGGGGCAGTGGGATTAGGTTGGGGACTGACACAGGGTTGTGGGGAGAGAGTGGGACAGTGGAATGAGTTTAGGGATTGACACAGGGCTCTGGGGAGAGAGTGGGACAGTGGGATTAGTTTGGGGACTGACTCAGGGCTGTGGGGAGAGTGTGGGGCAGTGGGATTAGTTTGGGGACTGACACAGGACTGTGGGAGAGAGTGGGACAGTGGGATTAGTTTGGGGACTGACTTACGGCTGTGGGGAGAGAGTGGGGCAGTGGGAATAGTTTGGGGACTCACAGGGCTGTGGGGAGAGAGTGGAGCCGTGGGATTAGTTTGGGGCCTGACACAGTGCTGTGGGGAGAAAGTGGGACAGTGGGATCTGTTTGGGGACTGACTCAGGGCTGTTGGGAGAGAGTGGGGCAGTGGGATTAATTTGGGGACTGACAGGGCTGTGGGGAGAGAATGAGACAGTGGGATTTCTTTCAGGACTGACACAGGACCGTGGGAGAGAGTGGGGCAGAGGGATTAGTTTGGGGACTGACACAGGGCTGTGGGGAGAGAGGGGGACAGTGGGATTAGTTTGGGGACTGACTCCGGGCTGTGGGGAGAGTGTGGGGCAGTGGGATTTGTTTGGGGACTGACAGAAGACTGTGGGAGAGAGTGGGACAGTGGGATTAGTTTGGGGACTGACACAGGTCTGTGGGGAGAGAGTGGGACAGTGGGATTTGTTTGGGGACTGACAGAAGACTGTGGGAGAGAGTGGGACAGTGGGATTAGTTTGGGGACTGACACAGGTCTGTGGGGAGAGAGTGGGACAGTGGGATTTGTTTGGGGACTGACAGAAGACTGTGGGAGAGAGTGGGACAGTGGGATTAGTTTGGGGACTGACACAGGTCTGTGGGGAGAGAGTGGGACAGTGGGATTAGTTGGAGGACTGACACAGGTCTGTGGGAGTGAGTGGGACAGTGGAATGAGTTCAGGGATTGACACAGGACTGTGGGAGAGAGTGGGACAGTGGGATTAGTTTGGGGACTGACTCAGGGCTGTGGGGAGAGAGTGGGGCAGTGGGAATAGGTTGGGGACTGACAGGGCTGTGGGGAGAGAGTGGAGCCGTGGGATTTGTTTGGGGACTGACTCAGGGCTGTGGGGAGAGAGCGGGACAGTGGGATTAGTTTGAGGACTGACACAGGGTAGTGCGGAGAGTGGGACAGTGGGATTAGTTTGGGAGCTGACACAGGACTGTAGGGAGAGAGTGCGACATTATGATTAGTTTGGGCACTGACACAGGGCTCAGGTGAGAGAGTGGGACAGTGGGATTATTTTGGGGACTGACAGGGATGTGGGGAGAGAGTGGGGTAGCGGAATTAGTTTGGGGACTGACACAGGTCTGTGGGGCACTGGGATAAGTTTGGGGAATGACACAGGACTTTGTGGAGAGAGTGGGACAGTGGGATTTTTTTGGGGAGTGACAAAGGACTGTGAGGAGAATGTGGGGCAGTGGGATTAGTTTGGGGACTGACACTGGGCTGTGGGGAGAGAGTGGGGCAGTGGGATTAGTTTGGGGACCGACACAGGGCTGTGGGGAGAGAGTGGGACAGTGGGATTTGTTTGGGGACTGACACAGGACTGTGGGGTGAGAGTGGGACAGTGGGATATGTTTGGGGACTGACCCAGGACTGTGGGAGAGAGTGGGACTGTGGGACTAGTTTGGAGACTGACACAGGGTTGGGAGAGAGTGGAGCAGTGGGATTAGTTTGGGGACTGACACAGGGCTGTGGGGAGTGAGTGGGACAGTGGGATTTGTTTGGGGACTGACACAGGACTGTGGGAGAGAGTGGGACAGTGGGATTAGTTTGGTGATTGATTCAGGGCTGTGGGGAGAGAGTGGGGCAGTGGAATTAGTTTGGGGACTGACACAGGGCTGTGGGGAGAGAGTAGGGTAGTGGGATTAGATTGGGGACTGACACAGGGTTGTGGGGAGAGAGTGGGAAATGGGATTAGTTTGGGGAATGTCACAGGGCTGTGGGGAGAAAGCGGGACAGTGGGATTAGTTTCAGGACTGACACTGGTTTGTGGGGACAGAGCAGGACAGTGGGATTACTTTCCGGACTGACACAAGGCTGCGGGGAGAGAGCAGGACAGTTTGATTAGTTTGAGGACTGATACAGGGCTGTGGGGAGAGAGTGGGACAGTGGGATTAGTTTGGGGACTCACACAGGAGTGTTCGAGAGAGTGGGACAGTGGGATTAGTTTGGGGACTGACTCAGGGCTGTAGGGAGAGAGTGGGGCAGTGGGAATAGGTTGGGGACTGACTCAGGGCTGTCGGGAGAGAGTAGGACAGTGGGATTTTTTTTGGGGACTGACACAGGACTGTGGGAGAGAGTGGGACAGTGGGATTACTTTGGGGATTGACACAGGGATGTGGGGAGAGAGTGGGGCAAAGGGATTAGTTTGGGGACTGACCCAGGGCTCTGGGGAGAGAGCGGGACAGTGGGATTAGTTTGAGGACTGACACAGTGTAGTGCGGAGAGTGGGACAGTGGGATTAGTTTGGGAGCTGACACAGGACTGTAGGGAGAGAGTGCGACAGTATGATTAGTTTGGGCACTGACACAGGGCTCAGGTGAGAGAGTGGGACAGTGGGATTATTTTGGGGACTGACAGGGCTGTGGGGAGAGAGTGGGGCAGCGGAATTAGTTTGGGGACTGACACAGGGCTGTGGGGCACTGGGATAAGTTTGGGGACTGACACTGGACTTTGGGGAGAGAGGGGACAGTGGGATTTTTTTTGGGGACTGACAAAGGGCTGTGGGGAGAGAGTGGGGACAGTGGGATTAGTTTGGGGACTGACTCAGGGCTGTTGGGAGAGAGTGGGGCAGTGGGATTAGTTTTGGGGACTGACCCAGGGCTGTGGGCAGAGAGCGGGATAGTGGGATTAGTTTGAGGACTGACACAGGGCTGTGGGGAGAGAGTGGGGCAGTACGATTAGTTTGGGGACTGACCCAGGGCTGTGGGGAGAGAGCGGGACAGTGGGATTAGTTTGAGGACTGACACAGGGTAGTGCGGAGAGTGGGACAGTGGGATTAGTTTGGGAGCTTACACAGGACTGTAGGGAGAGAGTGCGACATTATGATTAGTTTGGGCACTGACACAGGGCTCAGGTGAGAGAGTGGGACAGTGGGATTATTTTGGGGACTGACAGGGATGTGGGGAGAGAGTGGGGCAGCGGAATTAGTTTGGGGACTGACACAGGTCTGTGGGCCACTGGGATAAGTTTGGGGAATGATACGGGACTTTGTGGAGAGAGTGGGACATTGGGATTTTTTTTGGGGACTGACAAAGAACTGTGGGGAGAATGTGGGGCAGTGGGATTAGTTTGGGGACTGACACTGGGCTGTGGGGAGAGAGTGGGGCAGTGGGATTTGTTTGAGGACTGACACAGAGCTCTGGGAAAAGAGTGGGGCAGTGGGATTAGTTTGGGGACCGACACAGGGCTGTGGGGGAGAGAGTGGGACAGTGGGATTTGTTTGGGGACTGGACACAGGACTGTGGGGTGAGAGTGGGGACAGTGGGATATGTTTGGGGACTGACCCAGGACTGTGGGAGAGAGTGGGACTGTGGGACTAGTTTGGAGACTGACACAGGGTTGGGAGAGAGTGGAGCAGTGGGATTAGTTTGGGGACTGACACAGGGCTGTGGGGAATGAGTGGGACAGTGGGATTAGTTTGGGGACTGACAAAGGGGCTGTGGGGAGAGAGTGGGACAGTGGGATTATTTGGTGCACTGACACAGGACTGTGGGAGGGAGTGGGACAGTGGGATTAGTTTGGGGGACTGACTCACAGCTGTGGGGAGGAGTGGGGCAGTGGGATTAGGTTGGGGACTGACACAGGGCTGTGGGGAGAGAGTGGGACAGTGGGATTAGTTTTGGGGACTGACAGGGCTGTGGGGAGAGTGTGGGGCAGTGGGATTAGTTTGGGGGACTGACACAGGACTGTGGGAGAGAGTGGGACAGTGGGATTAGTTTGGGGACTGACTCAGGGCTGTGGGGAGAGAGTGGGGCAGTGGGATTAGTTTGGGGGACTGACTCAGGGCTGTGGGGAGAGAGTGGGGGAGTGGGATTAGTTTGGGGACTGACAGGGTTGTGGGGAGAGAGTGAGACAGTGGGATTTCTTGGGGACTGACACAGGACCGCGGAAGAGAGTGGGGCAGCGGGATTAGGTTGGAGACTGACACAGGCTGTGGGGAGAGAGTGGGACAGTGGAATGAGATTAGGGATTGACTCAGGGCTCTGGGGAGAGAGTGGAAAAGTGGGATTAGTTTGGGGATTGACACAGGACTGTGGGAGAGAGTGGGACAGTGGGATTAGTTTGGGGACTGACTCAGGGCTGTGGGGAGAGAGTGGGGCAGTGGGAATAGGTTGGGGACTGACAGGGCTGTGGGGAGAGAGTGGAGCCGTGGGATTAGTTTGGGGACTGACACAGTGCTGTGGGGAGAGAGTGGGACAGTGGGATTTGTTTGGGGACTGACTCAGGGCTGTGGGAGAGAGTGGGGACAGTGGGATTTCTTTGGGGACTGACACAGGACCGCGGGAGAGAGTGGGACTGTGGGATTAGTTTCAGGACTGACACAGCTTTGTGGGGATAGAGCAGGACAGTGGGATTAGTTTTGGGACTGACTCAAGGCTGCGGGGAGAGAGCAGGACAGTTTCATTAGTTTGAGGACTGACACGGCTGTGGGGAGAGAGTGGGACAGTGCGATTAGTTTGGTGACTGTCAGTGCTGTGCGGAGAGAGTGGGACAGTGGGGATTAGTTTGAGGACTGACACAGGGTCGTGTGGAGAGTGGACATTGGATTAGTTTGGAAGCTGACACAGGACTGTAGGGAGAGAGTGCGACAGTATGATTAGTTTGGGCACTGACACAGGGCTCAGGTGAGAGAGTGGGACAGTGAGATTATTTTGGGGACTGACAGGGATGTGGGGAGAGAGTGGGGCAGCAGAATTAGTTTGGGGACTGACACAGGTCTGTGGGGCACTGGGATAAGTTTGGGGAATGACACAGGACTTTGTGGAGAGAGTGGGACAGTGGGATTTTTTTGGGGAGTGACAAAGGACTGTGAGGAGAATGTGGGGCAGTGGGATTAGTTTGGGGACTGACACTGGGCTGTGGGGAGAGAGTGGGGGCAGTGGGATTAGTTTGGGGACCGACACAGGGCTGTGGGGAGAGAGTGGGACAGTGGGATTTGTTTGGGGACTGACACAGGACTGTGGGGTGAGAGTGGGACAGTGGGATATGTTTGGGGGACTGACCCAGGACTGTGGGAGAGAGTGGGACTGTGGGACTAGTTTGGAGACTGACACAGGGTTGGGAGAGAGTGGAGCAGTGGGATTAGTTTGGGGACTGACACAGGGCTGTGGGGAGTGAGTGGGACAGTGGGATTTGTTTGGGGACTGACACAGGACTGTGGGAGAGAGTGGGACAGTGGGATTAGTTTGGTGATTGATTCAGGGCTGTGGGGAGAGAGTGGGGCAGTGGAGAATTAATTTGGGGACTGACACAGGGCTGTGGGGAGAGAGTAGGGTAGTGGGATTAGATTGGGGACTGACACAGGGTTGTGGGGGAGAGAGTGGGAAATGGGATTAGTTTGGGGAATGTCACAGGGCTGTGGGGAGAAAGCGGGACAGTGGGATTAGTTTCAGGACTGACACTGGTTTGTGGGGACAAAGCAGGACAGTGGATTACTTTCCGGACTGACACAAGGCTGCGGGGAGAGAGCAGGACAGTTTGATTAGTTTGAGGACTGATACAGGGCTGTGGGGAGAGAGTGGGGACAGTGGGATTAGTTTGGGGACTCACACAGGAGTGTTCGAGAGAGTGGGACAGTGGGATAGTTTGGGGGACCTGACTCAGGGCTGTAGGGAGAGAGTGGGGGCAGTGGGAATAGGTTGGGGACTGACTCAGGGCTGTCGGGAGGAGAGTAGGACAGTGGGATTTTTTTTTGGGGACTGACACAGGACTGTGGGAGAGAGTGGGACAGTGGGATTACTTTGGGGATTGACACAGGGATGTGGGGAGAGAGTGGGGCAAAGGGATTAGTTTGGGGACTGACCCAGGGCTCTGGGGAGAGAGCGGGACAGTGGGATTAGTTTGAGGACTGACACAGTGTAGTGCGGAGAGTGGGACAGTGGGATTAGTTTGGGAGCTGACACAGGACTGTAGGGAGAGAGTGCGACAGTATGATTAGTTTGGGCACTGACACAGGGCTCAGGTGAGAGAGGTGGGACAGTGGGATTATTTTGGGGACTGACAGGGCTGTGGGGAGAGAGTGGGGCAGCGGAATTAGTTTGGGGACTGACACAGGGCTGTGGGGGCACTGGGATAAGTTTGGGGACTGACACTGGACTTTGGGGAGAGAGGGGGACAGTGGGATTTTTTTGGGGACTGACAAAGGGCTGTGGGGAGAGAGTGGGGACAGTGGGATTAGTTTGGGGACTGACTCAGGGCTGTTGGGAGAGAGTGGGGCAGTGGGATTAGTTTTGGGGACTGACCCAGGGCTGTGGGCAGAGAGCGGGATAGTGGGATTAGTTTGAGGACTGACACAGGGCTGTGGGGAGAGAGTGGGGCAGTACGATTAGTTTGGGGACTGACCCAGGGCTGTGGGGAGGAGAGCGGGACAGTGGGATTAGTTTGAGGACTGACACAGGGTTAGTGCGGAGAGTGGGACAGTGGGATTAGTTTGGGAGCTTACACAGGACTGTAGGGAGAGAGTGCGACATTATGATTAGTTTGGGCACTGGACACAGGGCTCAGGTGAGAGAGTGGGACAGTGGGATTATTTTGGGGACTGACAGGGATGTGGGGGAGAGAGTGGGGCAGCGGAATTAGTTTGGGGACTGACACAGGTCTGTGGGCCACTGGATAAGTTTGGGGAATGATACGGGACTTTGTGGAGAGAGTGGGACATGGGATTTTTTTGGGGACTGACAAAGAACTGTGGGGGAGAATGTGGGGCAGTGGGATTAGTTTGGGGACTGACACTGGGCTGTGGGGAGAGAGTGGGGCAGTGGGATTTGTTTGAGGACTGACACAGAGCTCTGGGAAAAGAGTGGGGCAGTGGGATTAGTTTGGGGACCGACACAGGGCTGTGGGGAGAGAGTGGGACAGTGGGATTTGTTTGGGGACTGACACAGGACTGTGGGGGTGAGAGTGGGACAGTGGGATATGTTTGGGGACTGACCAGGACTGTGGGAGAGAGTGGGACTGTGGGACTAGTTTGGAGACTGACACAGGGTTGGGAGAGAGTGGAGCAGTGGGATTAGTTTGGGGACTGACACAGGGCTGTGGGAATGAGTGGGACAGTGGGATTAGTTTGGGGACTGACAAAGGGCTGTGGGGAGAGAGTGGGACAGTGGGATTATTTGGTGCACTGACACAGGGACTGTGGGAGGGAGTGGGACAGTGGGATTAGTTTGGGGACTGACTCACAGCTGTGGGGAGGAGTGGGGGCAGTGGGATTAGGTTGGGGACTGACACAGGGCTGTGGGGAGAGAGTGGGACAGTGGGATTAGTTTGGGGGACTGACAGGGCTGTGGGGAGAGTGTGGGGCAGTGGGATTAGTTTGGGGACTGACACAGGACTGTGGGAGAGAGTGGGACAGTGGGATTAGTTTGGGGACTGACTCAGGGCTGTGGGGAGAGAGTGGGGCAGTGGGATTAGTTTGGGGGACTGACTCAGGGCTGTGGGGAGAGAGTGGGGGAGTGGGATTAGTTTGGGGACTGACAGGGTTGTGGGGAGAGAGTGAGACAGTGGGATTTCTTTGGGGACTGACACAGGACCGCGGAAGAGAGTGGGGCAGCGGGATTAGGTTGGAGACTGACACAGGGCTGTGGGGAGAGAGTGGGACAGTGGAATGAGATTAGGGATTGACTCAGGGCTCTGGGGAGAGAGTGGAAAAGTGGG